>NC_062965.1:17040950-17347609 GCF_023119035.1 Salvia hispanica | reverse complement strand
GTTGTGCAGGATAATGCAGGCGTACATTATCTCGGAAACGCATCCGACATCCCACAAACGCGTTGGGCCCTTGATTGCCGCCCATCGAGACCGGAGCACACCAAATGCGCGCTCCACGTCCTTGCGCGCCGACTCTTGTCGTTGCGCAAAGTAGGCCTTCTTTTCATCACTTGTTTGTCGGATCGTCTTCACAAAGACCGGCCACCGAGGGTATATCCCATCCGCCAAGTAGTAGCCCATATCATGCCGGTTGCCGTTGGCCACGAATGAGACGGCTGGACCGACGCCCGGCACTTCTCGTTGAAGAGTGGAGATGAGTTCAGACGTTGGTGTCGTTGTTCGACCCGGCTACCCCAAAATACGCATGCCGGATCCACAGCCGGTAATCAGCTACGGCCTCGAGGATTATTGTGGGGTTCTTTGACTTGTAGCCGGTCGTGTAGGCCCCCTTCCAGGCAGTCGGACAGTTCTTCCACTCCCAATGCATACGGTCTATGCCGCCTAACATCCCGGGGAACCCATGCTTCTCCCCGTGCATCTGCATCAAATTCCGACAATCTTCGGGAGTAGGGCTTCGAAGGTACTGCTCACCGAAAATGCTGATCACGCCCCCACAGAACTCCTTCAGACATTTCAGGGCCGACGACTCACCGATGTGGAGGTACTCATCCCACATGTCCGCCGCGCCTCCGTAGGCCAACTGCCCGATTGCCGCCGTGCACTTTTGGATAGGGTTGTGGCCGGGTCTGCCAGCCGCATCGTGCCTGAAGCGGAAACACATATATTGACGCTTCAATGCCCTAACGATGCGCATAAACAACTCCCTGCGCATTCTGAAACGCCGCCGGAACATGTTGGCGGGAAACCGCGGGTACTCTGCAAAGTAGTCCTCGTACAACCGCTGATGTGCAGCTACGTGTTCGCGATCAATCACTGCTCGGTGGTGGACAACTCGTGGAGGGCGAGGTATCGCCTGCTGTTCCACCATACGCATGTACCGCTCCATCCCGCGGTTCATGTAGGCCTCCATAGCCTCGTTCATCCTCCGTTCGTACTCCTCAGGATCCCCACCACTACCGCTACCGCTACCACCTGCGTGATCCATCGCTCGATGATGCTCTTGAACAAAAAGTTAGAGAGAGAGAAAACTCGTTAAAACAAGTGGTGCAAATGAAAATGAAACGAAAATCGCGTTTATATATGATTTAAAAAAAAAAATCGAAAATTGGCGCCTGGCCGATCGCTGGCCGATCGGGCCTCCACAATGGCGGCTAGCCGATCGGCTAGCGTTTCGGCCAGCGACGAGCGATCGGCGAGCCCACGCCGATCCGCTCGCCGATTTTGCGCTGGCCGATTGCAATGGTTCGGCTAGCCGATCGGCCAGCGCGACGAATCGGCTAGCCGGTCGCTAGCCGACCATTGCGGATGCTCTTATGTCTGGTTTTGTTGATGGACGTGGTGGAGATGCACAAAAGATGTTTACGCCTAGCAACCATAAGCAAAAGGTTGCGGTCTTACGGAGGTGGTGGAAATGAAGATGGAAGTGAGAGCTACTACAACTTAACATATTGAGCTTCATATTGAGCTGAATGCTACTAGTACTTGGATGTGTTTGGTTGAAAATTGATCATATATATAGGCATACATATATACTCCCTCCGTCCCACGTTACTTGAGTCACTTCTTTTTCACACTCGTTTTCAAAATATAATACTTCCTCTGTCCCATTAAAAATGAAAGGTTTTCCTTTTTTGATTGTCCCATTAAAAATGAAATGTTTCCTAAAATGGAAACAACTCTATCTCTACTTTTTCATCTCTCTTACTTTACTCTCTCTTCATTAACTCACAAAACAACACTACATAAAATCATGTGCTGATTCCCAAATGTTTCATTTTAAGTGGGACGGAGGGAGTAATAAATAGTTAAAATGGAGAAAAAATAAAGTAAAAAGGAGAATACTATAGTTAAGACTATTCTCTATATTATTATCTCTCTTACTTTTCTTTCTCTTCACTTTAACTATTTATTTTTTCAAAACTAGTGCAAAAAAGAAATATCTCAAGTAACGTGGGACAGGGAGAGTATATGTTAATTAATGGAATGGATGCAACTGGTATAGTAGTAGTTGCTACAAGTCATATATAGCTCATCAATTATACAAGTTAGGCCATTACATAATATTCACAGTTTACTTCACCTTATGCAGGAGTAGATCAAAAAAAAAAAAAAATTGTATTTGTACAAATACGACGTTATTTATATGATGGCATTGTGAATAAACTTTTAATCGCTTCTACTTTACCAATATTATTGTTATTTATATTGTTTCAATAAAATATATCCTATGATATAGTATTAGTTACATATTTAATACGAGATTTTCTAATTGTATTGGTTACCAAATGGAAGATTAAAGTTAGAATTCTAGAGTTTTCTATATAAATAAATAAATAGATTTATCGCTTGAATGTTTTGTGAAGAGATTATAATGAATTACACTTTGAACATATAATATTCATCATGATAACAATGACTAGTAAGGTACATATTTCAACGTTAAATGCATCGTTGACATTATAAACATTAATTAATATGCATAATGCATGTACTAGTAATGATCATTTTCTTGTAATCCTCGTAATTCAAATTGAAGAATAGGAGACACCCACATATTATGGAAAAACAGGTAAAACCAAAATATTGGAGAGATGCAATGGGACGCACCAACCGATCTTTTAAATGAATTTTAAATTTAAAAAAAAAAAAAAAAGGTATTCAAGTTGAAAAACACATACCACCTAGACCTTGGTCTAAATAACATGGATCGATCTGAAACATATATTTTTATTTTTTTTATAAACCAAAATCTCAAACCACAAAAGTGGTGAGGAGGAGTACAAGAAAGAAACAATTTAACAATAACAACAAGAGAAACACAAACACAAACACAAACATAAACGACATTACAACACCCAAAGAGCTAACATGAAGAGAAGACAACAAGAGACAAGGCCAGAGGAGAAAAAACCAAACACTAACCGGTAACACCAAAGCAGCTAGCGTCCAGGGACTGCTCGAAATCGCAGCAGGCACCGAACAGGAGAAGAAACAAGCACTTCCCCAACAAGTCATCTTCTACGTGGGCTCGTTCCCCTTGCCCACCTTTTGATATCCTCAAAGTTTTCCACAACATTTCCTGGTGAAAATGGAAACTCCGATTTGTATAGCCATAAATTTTATTTTCTTCCTGACATATTGTTATTTTTTTAATACTAATACTTATTTATTATATTTAAAAGTTTGTAGGACATGAGTAAAACTTTGTAAGATAATTTAACAATAATTCATCAATCAATAATTTTAAACTCTGCAAGTGTGCCATAGTTAATCCAACATCCGAAACAAATCACACAACAAGTGAATTTCTAACTTTCGAGTTAACTCTGCATACGTGCCATAATCCGCAAGAACAATATTTACACGCTCGTCCTCCTCTTTGTCATGTTCATGCTCACGTAAAAAAATTATTTTACGAGTAAATTTTAAGTATTTAAAGGATGAAAATATAATTTATAAAAATTTGAAGGATGAAAATGAAAATCATAGAAATTTATAAGTGCAAAATATAAATTGCATACAATATGGAGGGAAATTGTAATTAAAAATATTTATGAGAGTCATTTTATAAAATTTCAAATGCAGTTAGTTAGTGTAGTTTTAGACGTCTTTTTGTAAATTTTCAAATGCAGACTACATATTCCTTTTTTCTTCTTCATTGCTATCATCAACAACCGTCTTCGTTTACAAAGCATAGTAAAAGTAAATTGATTATGGACTACTGCATCAATATTTTTTTATAATAACATTTTGAAGTTGGGTTTTAAGAAATTGTTTGATTTTATGAAGAAAAGTACAGGAAGAAATTTTGTGAAACGTGAGATACACTTTTAGTAAGCAACCGATTAGCTGCTGTGACAAGGGAATCGATCAGTTTCGAACACACTCGAATGAGAAACGATTGATCAAATTTCTGACCGGATTGAATCAGGAATATGATTCGATTCGAAGGGACATCTTGAAAGAGGAACCAACCCCATCAGTAGAGCAAGCCTACGGATGGGTGAAGACGGAGGCGGCTCGACGTAAAATCATGCCACTGGCATCGTCCTCACCCACCGGAGAAGCCAACGGCAGCAATGCCGATTCGTCATTTGGGGGTGAAATCGGACTCGGGCTCGCAGCAATCGGAAAGAACTCCAACCCCCAGAACCAGCGCCCACCGTACCGCGGCGCTCCACCGCGTCCCTCCGCCTCCAGCCGATCGGGAAACCCATGCCCCGACACCTCCAAATTGTGGTGCTCACACTGTGGAAAACAGAAGCACACATGGGAGACGTGCTTCAAACGGGTAGGATACCCAGAATGTGGGAGGAGCGACAGAAATCGAGACTAGGGGCGGCGGCGCATGCGAAGCTCGCCGTGGAGGTAAACCACGATGGAACACCACGGCGAATTGACGGAGGAAATCATGGAGAATCAGGTGGATTAGGGGCGGCGGGGCGTCAGGAGGACCAACCCGTCGGCGGCAACGTGAGAGGCGCCGAGAATTTCACGGAGAGGACGACTGGAATCGGCGGAACGGCGCAAGGAGGTAACGGGTTTGGGTTAATCCCAAACCCTAATTTAAAACCTGTATATTTTCAATTAAAACCCCATAGAAATTGGAAATATCGAAAAATACCCCATTTTGTTAATATTCGCCCCCTTGACTGCCCGAAAATTATAATTGAACCCCAGTCAGGTCGAGAATATTATATTTACCCCAATTATGTGTCTGAAAATCGTTTTGAACCTCCACAAGAAACTTCTGTTGCATTGCATGTTCATAATGTAATTGATAAACATTCTAAAGGTTGGATATTTGATTGTGGGGCAACTGATACCATGACTCGGAAAGGGATGATTTTATTACTTTTGATAGTGGGACGAAGTCATATATTAGAACAACCAGTGGGGAATTGATTACTGTTGAAGGATCAAGCACAATTGAAATTCCACCTACACTTAGACTGATGAATTGTCTATATGTTCCTACTTTATCTCAGAGACAGATGTCCATTAGTCATGTGACTAAGGAATTGAATTGCACGCTCCTAATGCACTCCAACTTTTGTATTTTGCAGGATATTCATACGAGGAGGATTCTTGGGCGTGGCACTGAGAGGCAAGGACTCTATTACGTGGACGAGATAGCTCAACATGGTAGTGCAATGCTGGCTCACGGATCCACGAAGCAGGAAACTTGGCTCTGGCACCGAAGACTAGGACACCCTTCTCCTGGTTACTTTAAATTGCTTTATCCGAACCTTTCAATTTCTTCTGATTTTTCATGTGAAACTTGTGTTTTGGCCAAGAGCCATAGACAGTCTTTTAAGCTGACAAATACTTGTCATGTTTTCTTTAGTACACTCTGATGTTTGGGGTCCCGCACCAACGGTGGGCGGGAATGTTTTTCGATACTTTGTGATTTTTATTGATGACTGCACTAGAATGACATGAGTTTATTTTTTAAAAAACAAATCTAATGTGTTTGATAGATTTACCTCATTCTTTAAATTGATTGAGACACAATTTCATACCACTATCAAAATCCTTAGGTCAGATAATGGGAGGGAATTCGTTAACAGTGCTATGACCCAATTTTGCAAAGAAAAGGGAGTGATCCACCAAACCTCGTGTGCCTATACACCAGAACAAAATGGGGTTGCCGAGCGGAAAAATAGGACAATCCTAGAAATGACCCGAGCCATAATGATTGAATCCAAAGTCCCGAAACATTTTTAGCCAGAAGCAGTTGCTACATCCATCTACCTCATCAATCGCCTTCCTATAAAAATCCTGAACATGAAAACCCCCCTTGATTCTCTATCCAAACAAGCCAAAATACCCGAACACTTGAACCTTCAGCCCAAAGTCTTTGGTTGTACCGTCTATACTCATATCCCAAAACACAAGAGAACCAAACTATCACCTTATGCAACCAAATGTGTCTTCGTGGGGTATGGAGTGAATCAAAGAGGCTATAGATGCTATGACCCATTCACTCGAAAAATCACCACTACCATGAACTGTAATTTTCTGGAAACCGAGTTTTTCTATCATACTCACCTTAGTAGTCAGGGGGAGAGTGGTTCGAGTAATTCCGAGGACTATCTAAGTTGGGTTGTGCCATTGCCAAGCTCCTCGATTGGGGAACTAACAGATCCAGTGGTAGTCGCTGCCGCCGAGCCCGTCTCACCACAAGAACCCTCTCATCCGCTCCCAAACGATCCTCCTACGACGATATCCGAGGTAATTCCTGAACCGAATGTTGTTGAAAGTACAGTTATTACTGATCCAATTAATACAGTACCCCAAGAGGAGGATAACACCGTGGACGTAGACACCGGAAAATATGTGCTTCCTTTCAGAAGTACAAGGGGGATTCCAGCGAAGCGATATTCCCCCGAAAAGATAGGAAGAAGAGCCGCTATAGGGTGACAAACTTTGTGTAAGGAAATCTGACTAAAATGGCTCGAGCTTTTGAGGCAGCTCTATATGAAGAAGAAGAAATCCCACAGACAGCCGAGGAGGCAATGAAGCATAAGAAATGGAGGGAAGCCATGCTTATTGAAATGAAGGACCTGATGAAGAATAACACGTGGATTAAAAGAAAATTGCCCGAAGGAGCTAGAACTGTCGGATGCAGATGGATATTCACGATAAAGAGAAGGCCAGATGGGACAATAGACAGATACAAGGCTCGACTCGTGGCGAAAGGATACACTCAGACGTATGGCGTGGACTATGCTGAGACGTTCTCTCCTGTTGCTAAGATCAATACCGTGCGGGTGTCGATTGCTGCAAATAAGGATTGGCCGCTCCACCAGTTTGATGAGACAAATGCATTCCTGCACGGAGAGTTCCCCAAGCCAGTATTTATGGAACCACCACCTGGTTTCATAGGAGAGTGAAGCTTCCCGATCTTTCGGTTTTGTTTAGACTGCGTGCACAGTAGGGAATAACAAGACTCCTAGGTCCAGTGAATCCACTAGATCACAAGGTCTAGGAACTCACGGATCGTTGGAAGATCTCGGTCGTCGGACACATAGAATACCACTTCAAAAAAAAACCCTCAACCACGTATACTAAAATTTAGCACAGGGAAGTAGGGATCGATCCCACAGAGATGGATGCGTAATGAACATGATCATGGACTTGGAAATTATTTTTGGGTCGGCTGCTGCCACGCATTTTTTTTGGGTTGAGGAAATTAGACTAAACTTGGAATTTAAATCTGTTGCGCTAACAGCTAGATCTAGGCAAAACGGAAATCATGCATGTAAACTGGAAACCGAGACAATCACTAGATCTAAGAAACTATTCTAAATTACCTAGACCTGGAAAATAAACTGACGGTGGGGACCATGGCTGAAAAAGCAGAGTACGGACGAAAAGCTGGAAAAACAACTAACTAAAGTACTAACTAACAGCGACATCATCTTCTTCAAATCAAATTGCACAAAAACTCAGTAGAACAGGTATGAAACGTAATTGGAAACAAAGCAGACTGGAATTAAGCAATTTAGCGAAGAACAATTAGGAACTAAACAGATCTACGGCTACTAGACGAAGTAAAACAGAAAGGAAATAGAAAACTCAAAATCCATGCACAACTTGAATCCCCTGTTCAGATCCAACCTCGAATGCTAAATCCACTCCGGATCCAAGCATCCGACACCAACTCCGGCCAAAAAATTCCATAACTTCAGAATCACCAAACAACCTCCGATCAACAACACCACCACAAATCCACAGCTGAATTCCCCAGATCAAGCACGAAATTGACCAAAACAGAGATTAACATGCAACTGCCGAAATAAAACTTCAACAAAACAGAATCAACGCAGATCAACACAAGATAAACACCATCATGACAGAAACTAAATGCATAGATGAATCGGTAACAGCAACAACCAAATCGACTTCCAAACGCGAAGTTCGAACGAAATAGAGTGCAAAAACAGAATATAAGTAGATTGTTTCTTCGCCCTTCGCGAGGACGGTGTTACGACTGACTCTCTCGGAAGATGAGACCCTTAGAATCCTAAACTACCCCAGAACTCCCATTTCCCAAGTGTGTGTTTTTGTGTGTGAGCTAAGAGCAAAATCCATTTTTTCTCGTGTGGTGCATGCTCCTTTATTTATAGGCGTTGAAGTGGGGCCAGCGAGGTATAAATAGTCTTTGTTGCCCTCAGCTATTGACTCCCTTCTTCTAGCCATTCTTTCCCTTTCACTTCTGCTCACTCTCCTTCATTTCCTTTGCTAGTCCGTTTCCTCCGGCTTTTCTTGGATCTAGCGATTCTGTCACACACCTGGCTTAAAAACTGTGTTAGACCCAGTAAAATATAGTGCTTTTCACCACATAACCGATGCATGAAATTAGCCTTATCAGAGAGTTTGTATATGGGGAAGTTTGTCAGCTCAAGAAGACACTATACGGGTTGAAACAGTTGCCTTGAGCGTGGTTTGGAAGATTTACTGAAGTGATGAAGAAGTACGAATATGAACAGAGTAATGCAGACCATACTCTGTTTATCAAGAAAAGAGGAGGAAAGATCACATGTCTGATTATATATGTAGACGACATGATCATTACTTGAAATGATGAGGAAGAGATAATCGAATTGAGGAAGAACCTATTCCATGAATTTGAAATGAAGGATCTTGGTCTCCTCAAATACTTCTTGGGGATAGAGGTACTAAGGTCAAAGGGGGGAATCTTCATAAATCAGATAAAGTATATACTTGACTTGTTGGACGAGATAGGGATGATCGATTGTAAGCCCGCATATACTCCTATGGTGCAGAATCATGGATTGCAGATAGTGAAAGGAGCAAAGTCGACCGACAAGGGGAGATATCAGAGGTTAGTCGGGAAACTTATCTATTTATCTCATACTAGACCAGATATTGTGTATGCAGTTGGAGTAGTAAGTCAGTTTATGCATGCACCGCAAGAAGCACATTGGGAGGCGGTTTTGAGAATCGTGCGATATCTGAAAGGAACAGCTGAACATGGACTTATGTTTGAGAAGCATGGACACATGGAGATACATGGTTTTACTGATGCTGACTGGGCAGGGAACACAAATGATAGGAAGTCGACTGCCGGGTATTTCACATTTGTGGGCGGAAGTCTTGTAAAATGGAGAAGTAAGAAGCAAAAGGTAGTAGCGCTTTCTAGCGCAGAGGCAGAGTTTAGAGGAATCAAAAGTGGACTGACAGAGATATTATGGCTGCGAAGACTGATGACGGAAATGGGTCTTCGACCTGCCCTTCCTTGTAGATTGTTTTGTGACAACAAGGCGGCCATTAGTATCTCGGAGAATCCAGTGCAACATGATAGAACCAAACATGTGGAGGTAGACAGACACTTTATTAAGGAGAACATTGAAGCAGAAGTGGTGGAAATGCCTTATATCAAATCTGAAGATCAGTTGGCGGATATCTTGACAAAGCCAGTGAATTCGAAGTCATTCCAAGAAGTACTATACAAGCTAAGCATTTGGAATCCCATTACTTAGCTTGAGGGGGAGTGTTAGAAGAAATATCACGTAAGTATGAAATTGATATGGAAGAATATTGTGTCTTATATAGAATAACAATTATTGTAAATTAGGTTTATCTTATGCAGAGATACTCTAGCCTATATATTCTTGTAATTTATGTATCATTGGCTGACTGAATAAAACAACCGATTCTCCCATTGAATTTCTACAATCTTGAATCTACATAACGTTGAAAAACAATACATTTACTAGTCATTTTTATCACTTATATAAAATGAATAAAAACTTTAAATTTTTTTGCTCCACTAAGAGATTGTGATGAACGGAAATTCCATTTTGTAACCACGTATAACGTGTGATATAGGAGTATTTAAGTAAAATGTGATATATTTAATTGAAATTTATTTTGGATGCATCATGCATGGATTCGAATGTACAAAAGTGAAATACAACCGATTTAAATATTTATTCACTACGATATGTAACGCTGCACAAATACATTTTCCTGAAATGAAGTAAACTATGAATAATAAAATGGCCCAACTTTGATAATTGATTTAGCTATATTTGACTTGTAGCAACTACTATTCAAATTGAATGCATTCCATAAATAATTTACATATATAGTAACCTTGGCACAGTAACAAACATTCCTACATATATGATCACATTTCACAACAGTTTTCAACCAAACACATCTATATATTAGCTCAATATGAAGCTCAAGTTATTACTTGTGTTGGCTCTCACTTCCAACTTCATTTTCCACCACTTCCGCCACCATATGTAGTGCCCTATTTCCATCTTTTGTTGACCTCCGCCACCGCCATCGCCTCCACCGCCTCCCCCATCACCCCTCCACCTCCATCTCCGCCTCCACCCTCTCCACCACCTCCCTCGCCTCCGCCTCCACCCCCATCCCCTCCACCTCCCTCGCCTCCACCTCCATCCCTGCCTCCACCACCTCCGTCTCCGCCTCTATCCACGTTTTGCACATTATTTGGACAATTCTTTCCAAGATTATGTCCATCACGTGCCTAATAAATTATGAAAATGTGTCACCACCAATAAATCCTTACATCCTTTATTATACTTCCACCACTACATAAATAAACTACCACCTTATGAATAAATAAAACATTAATGAAAATTGTGTGTATGTGTTTGGCTACAATCTTGTTGAAGAAAAATAGTTGGCTAGATTTTGCTAGTTCGGATATCTCTCTAGCTATAGATTACTAGCAACTATATGTTTCTAATCATTAATGGATGTTCGCAGGCAATGTGATTCATGTTTAACTAATTAACCCCTTCACTTGACGCGGGATGGGACGCTTGCAATGCAGCCCTTTGTTGTATCTTCCCTGGGAATGCGACGCCCTACGCTGCAGATGTTCTAAGTTGTGAATTTCTGCTTATATATATACTCCATCCGTCCAGCTATAATGTCTCATTTGCTTTTTTAATACTGTTGGTAATTATCTTCACATTCCACTATAACTTTATCTCACTCACATTTTATAATAATTTTATCTCACTCACATTTTATTGGCTAGTCACTCGCACTAGTGTAAATTACAGCGGAAGAAACTGCAACCATAGAATCCTTGGGTGTATCCAATTGTCAGTGGTAATTCATCTCCGAGATAGAATGAAAATTTCAAGAGAATATACGATTGAGAGTTTGTGACACCTCATCTGTATTAACACTTAATTAATACAAGTGTCATGTTATAAGGTGTAATATTAGGTTAAGTGTGAGGATAGAATCTCTATCCCTTTACGTAAAACGTCATGAAAAAGATCATAGGTTACACTAAAACGCGTCATAAAATGACGTCAACTACTCTAACTAAATGAATTTGAAAATTTACAAAATGACTCTCATAAATATTTTTAATTATAATTCCCCTCTATATTGTATGCAATTTATATTTTGCACCTATAAAGTTCTATGATTTTCATTTTCATAATGATATTTTCATCCTTTAAATACTTAAAATTTACTTTGTAAAATTAGGGCCGGCAAATCTGCGTGTCGGGTCGTTATCGTGTCGACACGATAACGACACGAACACGATAACAACAAATACGAACACGACCCGTTAAGAAAACCTTCAACACGAACACGACCCGCTACCCTCAGACACGAACACGATACGAACACGACACGAACCCATTAACGACACGAACCACTTCCGGTCAACACGACACGATAACAACACGTATTGAAAAATGAGATTGTAAGAGTCATTTAATAAGTAGTGAAAAATGAAAATAATAAGAATTAATAATATTAAAATATTATTTGTTAACGGATAACACGAACACGCATTGTTAACGGACAACACGAACCCGACACGAACACGACACAAAATTTTCGTGTCCTTAATGGGTCGACCTGATAAGGACACGAACCCAATAAGCTCTGACCCAAACCCATTAATTTCGTGCCGGTTCATGTCGTGTTATCGTGTCGTGTCAAAAATTGTCAGCTCTATGTAAAATATTTTTTTTACGTGAGCATGACAATGAGGAGGATGAGCATGTATCTGTTGTTCTTGCGGATTATGGCACGTATGCACAGTTTACACGAAAGTTAGAATTAAATTCACATGTTGCGTGATTTGTTTCCGATGATGGATTATGGCACGCTTACGGAGTTTAAATGTATTGATTGATGAATTATTGTCAAATTTTCTTACGAACTTTTACTCATGTCCTACAAACTTTTAAATATAATAAATAAGTACTAATTAAACAAATAACAATATGTCAAGAAGAAAATGAAATTTATGGTTACAAATATGTTTCAGATCGATCCATGTTATTCAGACCAGGGTCTAGGTGCTGTGTGTTTTTCAACTTGCATAACTTTATTCTGATTCAAAACTCATTTAAAAGACCTCGGTTTAATTTACAGCAACTGAAAGTAGCACTTAAACCGTACTCATCTTCGCCACATTTAAGAATGTCTTTGCATAGTCCACTCTTCGCCACCAATAGAGCTTTGTATTGCTCGATAGATCCATTTGGTCTTCGTTTCGTAGAGAAAACCTCCCGATTGCCAATATATCGCTTGTCTACTGATAATTAACATGTCTCCCATTTGCAATTTTATCGACCAAGACTTCCATTTCTCCTTACATTTGCATTGCCTCTCTCCAATATTTGGATTATACAAATTCTTCCATAATACAAATTCTTCCATAATATGCGGTGTCTCTTCTTCAATTTGAATTATGAGAATTACAAGAAAATTGTCATTACAAGTACATGCATTATGCATATTAATTAATGTTTATTAATCAAATCAATGCTGTATGTCAACGACGCATTTAACGTTGAAATATGTACCGTATTTACTAGTCACAAGTGATAAATATGTTCATTTACATATATAGAAAACTCTAGAATTCAAACTTTAATCTTTTATTTGGTAACCAATACAGTTTGGAAAATCTCGCATTAAATATGTACACACTAACTAATACTACTATATCATAGAATAATGTATGATATATTCAATATTTTGATTGAAACAATATAAATAACAATAATATTGATAAAGTAGAAGGGATTAAAAGTTTATTCACAATGCCATCATAGAAATAACGTTGTACAATTTTTTTCTGGATCTACTCCTGCCTAAGGTGAAGTAAACTGTGAATATTATGTAAAAATGGCCTAACTTGTATAATTGATGAGCTATATATGACTTGTAGCAACTACTACTATACAAGTTGCATGCATTCCATTACTCAGCTTGAATATTTATGCCTATAAATATGATCACATTTCATAACATTTTTCAACCAAACACATCAAAGTATTAGTAGCATTGAGCTCAATATGAAGCTCAAGTTGTTACTTGTGGTGGCTCTCACTTCCATCTTCATCTCCACCACTTCCGCAACCTTATGCATACAGTTGTCAGGCTTAAACATCCTTTGTCCATCTCCACCACCACCTCCGCGATCGCCTCCACCACCTCCATCACCCCCTCCACCTCCATCTCCACCCCCGCCCTCTCCACCGCCACCTTCTCCACCACCCCCACCTCCATCTCCTCCCCCACCCTCTCCACCACCCCTGTCTCCACCTCCACCTCCATCCCCACCTCCACCTCCATCTCCGCCTCCGCCTCCACCCTCTCCCCCTCCCCCTCCGCCCCTCTCCACCACCTCCACCCGTACAACGTCCATGCATACCTCTTCCCTTTCCCATTCCCCGTCCTCTTCCCCCAATATTCTGCTCATCTCCACCACCACCGCCTTCCAAATAGATGACAGATATGTCATTACTAATAAATACTTCGTCTGTCCACGAAATAATGTATTCTAACTACCACTCTTATATACTTCCTTCATTACCAAAATAAACTACCACCTTATTAGTAGTAATAACTAAACAGCAATTTAATTTGTCTGTATGTGTTTGGCTACAACCTTGTTGAAGAAAAATAGTTGGCTGGATTTTGCTAGTTCAGATATGCCTCTAGCTATGGAACTAGCAACTATATTTCAATACCAACTTTGTGATATGTATATGTTCTTAATGTTATACTATATAAAGATATTATTATTATATGTGGATACTTGCACACAGTGTGATTTATCTCTAGCTAATTAACCTCATCAATTAATCTACTATAGTGTCTAGATAAAAATTAAAGGAAAATTGGAACAGTATAAGTTGTGAATTCACTCTCATATACTATGTAAATAAATAAATAAAATACTCCCTCTATCCACCATTTAAAGAGTTATTTTGTCATTTTAAGTTGTTCATGATTTATAGAACCATTTACTTTATTCCATTTTTAAGTACAGACCTCACATATTATACTTACAATCCTTTATAAAACTACTACTAAAAATGGGCCCCACGTTCCACTTATTTTCTTTCTTTACTTTTATTCACAAAATCAAACAATTTCTTAAAACATGTGACGATCAAAAGTTATATAAAAACATATTGATGCAGTAGTCCATAATCAATTTACTTCTATTATGCTTTGTAAACGAAGACGGTTGTTGATGATATCAATGAAGAAGAATAAAAGGAATATGTGGTATGATGAACAAGACCAAAAAGAGTATGAGCATGATGCATCTGTCCGAGCGGATTATGACACGTTTAAAGAATATTCTTTACTCCTACTATTCAAAAATACATCATAACAATATATGAGTAAGAAATTAAAATTTATAGTTACAAACTTACTTAAAGATATATATGCATCATAACAATACATATTATTCGGACCATGCTCTAGGCGACTATTTCAGACCATACAATATGTTTTTCAACTAGCGGTCTAGCACACCTTTTCGATTCAAAACTCATTTTAAAGATCTGTCGGTGCGTCCATGTACACTTCCTTCTCTAAATCACCTTGCAAAAATGTATTGGTGACATCAAACTGACCAACCACGGTATGTAGCAACTGAAAATAACACTTAAACCGTATTCATTTTCGCCACATATGTGATAATGTCTTCGCATGCATCCACTCTGTGTATTACTCGATAGATTCATCATGTTTTCGCTTGATAGTGGAAACCCACAGATTGTCAATACTACTTGTACAGTATTGACCAAGGCTTCCATATCTTCTTGTATGGCCTTTCTCTAGTATTTTGATTTTACTGCTTGCTTCTTCCATAATCTGTGGGATCTCTTCTTCTTCAATTTTCTCATTCTCTTTCCTATGATACTCCCTTCGTCCCACAATAATTGCCACTATTATTGTGAGCACGTGTTTTAAGAAATGTAAAGAAAAATTAATTGGAAAAGTTAGTGGAATGTGAGACTCACTTTCTTATATTGATTTTATAATAAAATGTGAGTGAAGTGAGTTAGTGGAATGTGAGACCTAATTACCATTTAATGGTAAAAATGGTGTGATAATTATTGTAAGACAGACCGAAATGGAAAAGAGTGACAATTATTGTGGGACAGAGGAGTAATAAAAATGAGATGAAACTTACAAGTGTGTCAAAGTGGTCAGTTTTGCGGGTAATTCTCCAGTTATAGTTGCCTTACTTATTTTAGTACTAATGTACATTACTCCATATTCTACGTATTTTGAAGCATTACCAAATTTCTTTAGTCAACATTTTACATTATTTTACGATATTTTGATGCATCTTATACAACAATCAGAAAATGAATCTATATGGAGTTTGAATTATGAAAATTACAAGAAAATGAGCATAATTAGTGCATGCATATTAATTGAAGCTATTAAATCAAATTCTATCCATGTTATTCGGACCAAGGTCTAGGTGGTATGTGTTTTTCAACTTGCATACTTTTCTGATTCAAAACTCATTTAAAAGATCTATTGGTGTATCCATGTGCTCTTCTTCTGTAGCTCAGCATGCACGAATCTATTGGTAACATCAAACTGACTGACTTCTGTTTACAGCAACTGAAAGTAGCACTTGATCCGTTTTCATCTTCGCCACATTTAAGAATATCTTTGCATAGTCCACTCTTCACCACATGCGTACCCTTTTGGCCACCAATAGAGCTTAATATTGCTCGATAGATCTATTTGGTCTTCGTTTCGTAGAGAAAATCTCCCGATTGCCAATATATCGCTTGTCTACTGATAATTAACATGTCTCCCATTTGCAATTATCGACCAAGACTTCCATTTCTCCTTGCATTTGCATTGCTTCTCTCCAATATTTTGATTTTACCAGTTGTTCCATAATACGTGGAGTCTCCTCTTCTTCAATTTGAATTATGAGAGTTACAAGAAAATGATCATTACCAGTACATGCATTATGAAAATTAATTAATGTTCATTAATCAAATCAACACTCTATGTCAACTATGCATTTAACGTTGAAATATGTACTGTATTACTAGTCATTGTTACCATAATATCAAGTGATACATATATTCATTTACTTATATAGAAAACTCTAGAATTCAAACGTTAATCCTCGATAAGGTAACCAATACAATTTGGAAAATCTCGCATTATATATGTGTACGCAGTGCACACTAACTAATATAGCACTTCCTCCGTCCCACTTTAAATAGGAGTCTCAGTCACTTTTCTACACCAATTTTATTAAAATGATAATAAATAATTAAAGTGAAAAAATGGTAAAGTAAGAGACAGAATAATGTTGAGAAACTCTTCTAAACATTATTCTCTCTCTTACTTTACCATTTTCTACACTGGGTCCGTTTGATAAGTTAGTAATGCCTAGATATAGATACTTATATGACTATTTTTAAGTGTTTGATATCATAGTTAACCTATTATGTCAGCCCGTGGTTTTCTCTATGGCCCATCCGAGCCCGCAAATTTTTCCTTAAAATACAAAGATATGTATCTCACAAATTTGGTCGGATAGCATTTCTAACTCATTTATTATGATTTATTAATACAAAATCTAGATAATTTCTTGTCTACCAAACAACAACGAAAAAACCTTCATCCGAGCTTATCTTGACACGAAGCCCGCATTTCTTATCTTATTTAACAAATCTTGTTATATATCATCTTTCTTATCAAACGAGCCCTTAATTACTATCATTTTTATAAAATGGGTGCAGAAAAATGACTCGGACTCCTGAAGTGGGACGGAGGGAGTATATCATAGGATAATGTATATATTTCAATATTTGATTGAAACAATATAAATAACAATAATATTGGTAAAGCGATTAAATTAAATGTTTATTCACAATGGCATCATATATACTCGACATGAATATTTATGCCTATAAATATGATCACATTTCACAACAATTTCCAACCAAACACATCTAAATATTAGAAGCATAGAGCTCAATATGAAGCTCAATATGAAGCTCAATTTGTTACTTGTGGTAGCTCTCACTTCCATCTTCATTTCCACCACTTCCGCCACTGTATGTAATCCCCTATTTCCCATCTTTTGTCGACCTCCGCCACCACCGCTACGATCACCTCCACCTCCACCACCGCTATCACCCCCTCCTCCTCCACCCTCTCCACCACCACCTTCTCCACCACCACCCTCTCCACCGCCGCCTTCTCCCCCACCTCCATCTCCACCACCTCCCTCGTCTCCGCCTCCACCCCCATCTCCGCCTCCAGGCCCTCCACCACCTCCGCTTCAGCTGCTTCCGGCCAACTCTCTTCTTTGCCAAATAATTCAAGCAATAGCTCCACAATTCCTTCCACTAATCTGTCTACCAGCCTGATAAATTAAGACAAAGTGTGACCACACCACCAATAAATGTTCACTTATACTTATATATATACATCCCTCACTCCTTTGTTATACTTCCATCATCACCCAAATAAACTACTACCAACATATGAATAAATAAAATAGTAGCAATTAAAATTGCATGTATGTGTTTGGCTCTATAATACAATCTAGTTTAATAAAAATAGTTGGCTAGGTTTTGCCTATATATGGCAACTCTAGCTATAGAAAATTAGCAACTATATTTCAAGACCAAGTTTGTAATATGTACGATTTCACTATGTTATATATTATGAATAAATAAAATACTATCGATGGATACTTGTAGACAATGTGATTTATCTCTAACTGACTAACCCCATTCATCAATCTGACTAGACATAAATAGTACCTGATCTTTGTTTTATATCATTAACCCCAAAAACGATATAAAGCAAAGGTCCGATAGTACTATTTTTGTGCAAAAGTGAATGATCAGATGCTATTTATATAGTTTACTCCTTAGAAAAATCACCCATAATTTTTGTAGTCTTGTCTTAAAAACTTTTGAATCCGATTAAATTTATGATTTCAACTTCGAGGAACCTCTCGCACCTAAGTTGACTTTTGAGTTTCTTACTGAACAAAATTCCACAAGTTCTTCATCTATGGTATCATCCAATTTCCAAGTGAAAGAGACGCGCATTAAAAAGAGGTCAAATATATACTATTTCAGATGCATCTTAA
Source organism: Salvia hispanica (assembly GCF_023119035.1). Taxonomy (NCBI): domain Eukaryota; kingdom Viridiplantae; phylum Streptophyta; class Magnoliopsida; order Lamiales; family Lamiaceae; genus Salvia; species Salvia hispanica. The sequence goes on along the minus strand of NC_062965.1, from coordinate 17,329,047 downwards.
AATAGTATATCCAGAAATCGAACCAAAAACACCAGATTAGATATACAAATTCAACAAAATTGCTTTGTCAACATTTGGGTGTGTGATAAATGTATTGATGATCAATTACTTAATTATCAAGAGCTCGAATCACCAGCACAGGGATCAACAATGGAGATGGTTGTTGGTGATGGAAACGAAAAATGAAAAGAGGAATACGCCCCATCAATATAGTCTGATGAACAACGCTAAGAGGAGGACGAGTGTGTGTTTGTTGTTCGAGCGGATTATGGCACGCTTGCAAAGTTAACACCACGGTTAAACATTTATTTGTTGTATGATATATTTCCCGTGTTGGAAATGAAATCCGGCTGGTGAATTTACACTCAATGCATGTTAATCTGATGGATTTAAATATAATGATCGATTAATTATTGATGAACTTTCTTAGTACAAACTTTTAAATCCATTAATTAATTACTATACAAAAATTTATATCATGAAGGTACTAATTAAAATTTATTGTTACAAACTTACAGATATTCATCAGAACATAACATGTTATTCGGACACTGCTCTAGGTGACTATTTCAGACAATGTGTTTTTCAACTTGCACACCTTTTCGATTCAAAACTCATTTAAAAAATCTGTTGGTGCGTCCATGCACACTTCCTTCTCTAATTCACTTTGCAAATATGTATTGGTGACATCAAACTGACCAACCTCGATTTGCAACAACTGAAAACAACACTTGAACCATATTCATTTTGTGAAAATAACGATCGAACAAGAAAGCAAAAACGCAAGAACACCAAGAAATAACGTGGTTCGGCCGAAGCCTACGTCCACGGACGGAGAAGATGATATGTATTGAGCTTAATCGAAAAGTGGAGCTACAAACGAACCAGCTAACTCTAGATTACAAGAAATAACGTGATATGTTTGGAGGCGTTTCCTAGGCATATATATACCTAGGGTTGACTTTGGGCCCAAAATAAACTATCGGACGAAGCTGGCGGGTCGCCAGGTTGGGTGTGCGTCGAAGCTGGCGAGTCGCCTGCTGCCTACGGCGTTTTTCTCGTGTTTTGGTGGCGGGTCGTCAGGTTCGTTTGCATGCGAACCTGGCGGGTAGCCAGCTATGTCACTGCTCTGCGCAGTCTTGGTAAAACGGCCATAACTTCTTCTACCGAACTCCGATTGAGACGCTTAAGATATCCACGCGAAGCTCTTTCGAAGAAGAAGAGAATGGTATGCATTACATGCGAATCGGACTTCAAAATATCCAGAAAATCTGTTTCAAACTTTGAGCAGCTGCACATCCACAACATATTTTGTATATTTTTCTACACATTCTTCACAAAATGGTCAAAATACCAACATAATAATGAAGTAGCTATAACCATGTCTCAAAGTACACAATATATGATCAAAACCAAGTAAAACTACCCTTTAAAATCATGTAAAATCCAAGTGAATCATACAACCAGATGAACATTCAACTCTCGTGATTTGTTTCTCACTGAATCGCACAAAAAAACTCTCTCAACCGTGGATGAAAATCTCCTTTCACTCTTGTGTATAATCTCTATGAGAATACTCTCTCAACTGAACTCCAGCTCACGCACTCATCATACTTATACCAATGTGCGTGAGTATGTGTGGTTACACCAGCTAGAACTCCAACTCAGCTCCAACGAGCTCAAGCGGTTGTAACCGCCGAAACAGAATTATTGAAGAGCCTCTCCCAATGGCTAGTTTCTTGATTCGAAAAGCTTTTGGTTTCTACTCCCTTGATCAGCCAAAAATCTTAACAAATCCTCCACCTGGATGATCAAGTCCTCTTACATACCACATCTCCATCTCCCATTTCAGAACCACTAGTTTCGGACCACCCCCACCAAATCTAAGCAATGGTTGAACTTGGACTTTGGTAGAGCCTTAGTGAGCATGTCTGCAACATTATGCAGACATGGATAAAATGCAACCTCACATCAATGTGTTTGCTGCGTTCATGGAAAGTATGATGCCTTGCCAGATATATAGTACTGCTGCTATCACACTTCACTGCCACACTCTCCTACCTTACTCCAAAATCATTTGCAATCCCCTTTAACCAGTGACTCTCCTTCACAGTCTCTGTTAAGGATATATATTCAGCCTCTGTTGTTGAAAGTGCTACCACAGATTGAAGACTTGACTTCCAACTTGTAGCCGAGTTGAACAATGTGAATATGTAGCAGATTGAGACCTTCTGTTGTCCAGATTTGTAGCATAATCTGAATCACAAAATCCAATCAAAGCATCTTATCCACCTGTGTCTTCTAATCTGATTATTATCCCCAAATCATCATGACTCTTCAAATATCTGAGAATATATTTCAAAGCCAGCCAATGATCCTTTCCAGCACATGACATGTATCTACTTGCTACACTAATGGCATGAGCAATGTCTGGCCTAGTACATATCATCATGTACATTATACTCCCAACTATGTTTGCATAAGGGATCTTATTCATCTCCCTCTCCTCAACCTCACTCTTTGGGCACTGGTCCTTAAAAAGCTTGAATTGCTATGAGATTGGGATTGAAGCTCCCTTACTGCCATCAATTTGGAATTTCTGTATCACTTTCCTTATATAATCTTTCTGAGACAGCCACAAAATCTTTTCTTCCCTATTTCTCTGTATGTCCATGCCCAATATTCTATGAGCACAGCCCATATCCTTGATCTCAAAGCTCTTAACCAGCATGTTCTTTACTTTCTGTATCTCTTCCTTATCTGGACTAGAGATCAAAATATTATCAACATACAACAATAGATACACCACATTTGCTTCATCTCTATTTTTGAAATAGACACAACTGTCATACTCAGATTTTCCAAACCCCATTCTCTCCATGTGTTCATCAAACTTCATATGCCATTGCCTGCTTGCTTGTTTCAAGCTATATAGGCTTTTCTTCAATAGGCAAACCTTATCCTCACTGCCATGCATCAAGAACCCCTCAGTTCTTTTAAGTCCCCATGTAAGAAGGTCGTCTTGACATCCAATTGTTCCAGTTCTCAATCCCTCTGTGCAGCCACTACTAACAAGACTCTGATTGAAGCATGCTTCACCACAAGGGAGAAAACTTCATTGTAATCAATGCCATCCTCTTGAGTGAACCCCCTTGCTACTAATCTTGCCTTAAATCTGATCTTATTTCCATCTTCCACCTTCTTCTTAAAGATCCATTTACAACTGACTGGCTTCTGATCACTAGGCCTCTTGACTAGCACCCAAGTTTTATTCTTCATTGACAGGTCCTAGAAGTGCAGTGCAGGTGCGGTGTGATATCACTCGATCTAACAGGTCCAGAGGATGCGACTAGACTTCAGAGACTAGAAGATCATGAAACTATCAGAAAGGGGTCGCTGGGTGCACTCTATTCCTTCAAAAACCTCAACCCACTATACTACAACTTAGCACAGGGAAGTAAAGGATTGATCCCACGAGGACGAAGGTGTTACGAAACTGCATTTGAGGATGTTTTGGGAAAAAAAGGGTTGGCTGCTGCCACGCAATTTTTGTGGGTCGAGAACTTAAAACTACTGGGTCTGAGGGATAGAAAAAAACTTTACTCTACCTACTGGGTCTAAGAAACGAAAGCGTACGGAACACACATGACTTAGAGAAACTGAGATATTTTGAAGTTCTAAGACAACTGGATGTAAACTTAATTAGACAGACTTTCCTAATCTGGACAGACAAGCATAAAGCGAAAAACAAGACAAGTTTCCTTAAACTACCAGGGTCTAGAAAAGCATGTAGAAAAGTAAAAAAGACAAAGCAGATCGTACTGACAGGGTCTGGAGGATATGCAGAAAAAGTAAAGTACATGCGAAAAGTACTGACATAAAGCAGATCTGGTTCTAACTATCAACAACTTCATCTTCTTCGGGAATCAAACGAGAATAGCAGATAAAACAGAGTATTAAACACCATGAAAACAGAGCAAACTTTAGATCTAGACTTAAAACAAGAAATTACAGCCTAAACTAACAGATCTACGCTACTAGACCTAAAGGATGCAGAAACAGAAAGTAAACAGCCATAATCATGCACAACGTAAACAACAAACACCAGATACGCGAAATTCCAACTCAAAAACACCACGATTCAACAGATCCAAACATCTCCATACGCAAATCCCCAGCCTCCATCAACAAACCAACATATTTCAGCTTCAAAGATCCAACAATAAACAAAGAACGCAAGCTAAAAGCAAGAGATAAACATAAACTCAACGATATCCAACCTAAAGCAAACATAAACTTCCATAATAACTCGAAATAAGTCTGAATCCAGAAGATCAAAGTTACAAACTGGAGTTGCGAACTTAAAAACCACAAAGTACTCAACGAAAGCAAGTAAGATTGTTTCTTCGCCTTCACAAGGCGGTGTTACACAGCAAAATAACGATGATGATGAGAACCACGGTGGCCAGAATCCTCCATGTCCAAGTGCGCAGCAATCGAAATGAGAAATTTGAAGTGTGGAACTAAAGCATAGAACGAAAGCTAGAGCTAGGAAAGTGTAGAAGTGGCTGTCCAAGGTCTGTCTTGTTCTTCAAGGTTGAGCTCCTTATATATGTGAGGCTCTGATCCCTAGGGTATCCCTCTGGTGATTTGACGCTCTTGCCCTTGAGTAAGACTCTTTAAAATAATCTGCTCTCGCTCCATTCCGCTCCTGTCGCCAACTTTTGTTTCTCCCAGGTCCAAACGACGACTTCTAATTTTTGCTTCAATTTCATCTCTTTTGCATCTGCCAGGTCAGGTAACAGCAACTCCTAGGCCCAGCAGATTTACTACGCATCTGAACTCATAAATGTATAAATGCACATTAGCACCCCAAATGCACAGAATTTTAACCATAAACCGATGCATGAAACGAGCCTTATCAAACTGCTCACACTTAAAACCATACTTGTCCTCAAGTATAAAGACAAGAAAAAGGAATAAGGCAAGTTTCAATGCATGGTTTCCCCTTAACCGACTCTAAAAAAAGAAAAAGACTCAATCTACTAGACCTAGACGCTAAAGGACTTGGACAAACAAAACAGATAAAGACACATAATAAAACACATTGACACATTAATGCATAAACTGGTTCATTTTCTAGCAGCCATCCCCACAAGATTGAGGTCAATCCAAGAAACTACAGTCTCTGAATCTTTCCATTCCCTTCTTCTACCTAATCGGCTTGTCAGTTTGTCAAGATAGCCTCTAACTTCACTAAGCTGTTGGATTCGCTCGATCACTCATTCCTCACCAGGGATGTTAGGATCGTTCGCTCTTATAGTGCTATACCACTGATGCCTCGGGTCAGAGAGTTCCCCTGTCTTAGCTCTTATTATAATTTTTTTCTCCTTCCCTCTCTGGACTTCGTCCAGCTTATTCCTCCCTGGACTTTGTCCAGCTTTTATACCTCCATTTTTTTTTTGACCTTGTCCCGTTTATTCCTCCTTTTTAGACCCTGGACTTCGTCCAGCTTATACCTCCAGTACCCTTTTCCTAGGCCCGAGAGGTTACTTCTATCACCAAAAATTTTCTTCTTCTAAGTTCTCTCCCTAAGCATCAAGTGGCAGCCCTCTCATTTTGTGTTAGTATGAAGTGTTTAAGGCTTATAACTCACTTTTATGGAGGGCTTCACAACTAGATCAGTCGAGGCATATTCTATCGTCCTTACTTCATCCAAACCGATTTTGATTTATTAAGGAAAAGAGCATCAAAGTTGACATGCATTCTCTCTTCAATTACTCTCACTAAGGGGCTTTTGCTTTCTATTTACCAGTTATGCATAAACATAGAACACAAAATTTCCTACTAAACGACTACTACTAACTCCTAGACCTAGTAAACAGACACACATACTTGACACTAACTTGCACTAACTCCCTCCCCCCTCCCACTTCACCATGCTTGTCCCCAAGCATTTTTGGTGAAGTGGAAAACAGGGCTAAGTTAGTGCGACACTTAACAGACTCACAAAACACATATTATATAAAAACAAACTTCTCACACTTAGACCGAGAATCGGGCTAAGTGGGAGAAGATACACAATTAAACAGACACCAAAGCATGCTATATAAAAAAACAAACTTCTCACACTTAGACCGAGCATCGGGCTAAGTGGGAGAAGATAGCTAACACATATGTATAAAAAGATAACACAAATATTCACAGACACATAAAAACGGGCATGCTTTGTAAAAAGAACTAAAACATAAAAAGACATAAAAAAAACTGAAATTTAAAATTACTTGGTTATGGGGGGGTCAATTCTGGCTCTGGTCCCCCGTGGGACCAGACTTCTTGGGCACCGTCTTCACTTTCTTCTGGCTGGGCTTTGGTTCATCATCCTTCTTGGCCTTCTGTTCCCCTGGCCTAGGGGTATCCTTCTTCACTGGTACACTGGTGGTGGTCTCACTGTCCTTCCTCTTCTTCTCTGGTGGCATTCCCTGGGCGCCGGAGGCTGGCTTCTCTGGGGTGACTCCCGGGGTCAGTTGCCTAGATTCTGTGGGCAACTTCGGAGGCATGCGCTGCTGCTGGGCCCGGAGGATCTTCTGGTCAACCACGGTGACCATTTTCATCATTGTCTCCACGGCCTGGGCCATCTTGTCAGCTTGCGCGGCCATCATCTCCCTCTGAGTTACCACCTCCTGGTGCAGCTTCAGCAAGATCTCCTGTTGCTGCACCGTATTTGCTCCCAGCTTCAACATCGTTTCTTCCATCCTTGTCTGCCACCCTTCACTTGCCACTTTCTCATCACCTTCTTCATCCGCCTTCTCGGTCTTTATCTTCACTCCATCAGCTTTCCCTACTTCGTAAAATCTCAGCACGCCATCCTTCATTATCGTCAATCCCTTGTTGAAGAAGAACGGGAGATCGAAGTATCCTGGGTCGCTACACATTGGCAGGTTGGTGACCGAGTTGGCTATCTTCATTGACACATTCCTCTGGAGGTATGCTCCCAGCAAGTTGCACGTGTAGAGATGGCGGTCGGAGTGAGTTCTGACTCTCTGGCATGCATAGGCAGTCCAGTACCCGAGGTGGACCTTCACGTTGTTCAGCATGCACCACATGAAATACAGCTCTGGAGTAGTGAGGGTTGCACCCACTTGACCCAAGAGATTGTACCCGATATATACTTGTGCCAATCGGAGTACAGGGTCAGTGATGTGTATCCCCTTCGATGTGCTTGTCTTGAACTTGGCCACCTTCTTGTGGGCAACCATCCTCCAGGCCTCCTCAGCATCGAAGCCTGCTGTATACTTGGGTGCGCCGATCTCTCTCTCGTTCCACGCTCCTTCTTCCTCCTCCTCGGGTGTCAGTAGTCCCAGTCTCAACGACCACTCCCTTATACTCATCTCCATCTCCTCGTTGAACATCCTGAAAGAGATTGTGTCTGCATCGAGATCTGTAGATTGTTTGAACTTGAAGGACGTGAAGAACTCCTTCGCCAGAGCCACTGGTACCTCCGCGTTGCTGTGGTTGAGAAGCCACTCAAACCCGATGCTTTTGAAGTAGGAGATGAACTTCTTCTCCACTCCCAGATCCTCCAGGTCCGAGAGGCACAACTTCTTTCCGGATTTCGCCGACTTCCCATTCGTGGCTCGGCCATCACATGCCTTCTGCAGCTTTGGGTCCTCAAACTGGACCATGGCTTCCAACAACCTCTTGGTCACAAGGACCTCCATTGTTTCAAAAGGGCTCTCCTCCACGGCTGGTATCTCAGCCTCCTCTTCTTCAGTTGGATGGGCAAACGGCACACGGATCGCCTCCGGCTCGCTAATCACCACAGTGGTGTTCGCGGGGCGAGATTTCTTCCGTTGGGGCTTAGCAGTATGCTTCCCCTTCCTTTTCCTTTCCGCCTCGTATCTCGTCTCCATAGCCTCTGGAGAGATTTCCTTCTCGGCTGCCACAGTCTCCTGGACCAGGGGGATATCATTCCCTGCCTCCTCTGTGTCCTCCAGCCTCAGGCGCTTGGGCCTGCCTGCCTCTGCCTCATCCACTTGCTTCCTATTACGACGGGAGTGCCTCCTCGTCAGCCTCTCATCAGTTGGGGTCCCTTGGTCATCGGTAGTTATATCGTCTACCACGACGATGTCAGTCTCTATCTCTTCACACGCTTCCTCGGCATCTTGTCCATCACCGTCTCTTTCCTCTTCCTTCCCAACATCCTCCTTATTAGCAATTTCTTCCTCCTCTGTCTCCTTCTCAACAACTTCCTCATCAACACTCTCGCCTTCCTTCTCAGCCTCTTTGTCATCAATTGCTTCACCTTCTTCACCCACGCTGCCCTCACTACCCTTCCCACCATCCACAGTTTCCTCTACACCCTGTTCCTCAATCTCTTCCACATCCCCAGTTTCTTCTTGATTCACTTCCTCTGCTCCATCATTCTCCCCACCATCTATACCCTCCTCTTTTTCCCCTTCGTCCCCTGACCCAGCGGCCTCTACATCCGGTGTTTCTTCTTGCTCACCTAGACTACCCCCTCCCTCCTCTCTTTCTGATTCCTCTGTATCCATCCTATCACCCTCCTCCTGTCCAGTTTCTTCTTCATTTACAGAGGGTTCGGCATGGGGCTCAGTTTCTGTTTGAGGAATAGTGTGTGGGGGGTTCGTCTCTTGAGTTAGGGTTTCGGGTAAAATTTGGGGGTTTTCTGGGTGTGTGGGTAAGGCTTGTGCAGTGGGTGTTTCGATTAAGGTTTGGGGTCTTGGTGGAATTGTAAGTGGGGTTAGGGCAGGAATTACCTCTTCTTGTTTCCGGCATGCCTCCGACATTTGGGCAAAGAATTTGCTCGCCTTCGGCCCCTTTCCGTACTTCCTCATGAATTCTTGTATGATTTCCTCGGGGTCCGGTTCTGCTTCGTCGGATTTTGCCTCGGCGGGGTTTTCTTGTCCGATGTCAGTCTCTGGTTGCACTTCGGTCGGTATGGGCTGCGGTGGAACTTCTGGCAGAGTGGGGTTTTCTTCTGGTGGCGGCGTGGGTGTTTTCTCGGCCGCGGGAGTCGAACTCGCCGCCTCTGTTGCCTTCTTTTTGGTTTTTTTTCCTTCGGCGGGTTCTTCCCGCGGGTTGAGAGTGACGCCAGATTTCTCTGCATCTTCGTCTACGGCGGTATTTTACGGCGGTGGGTTTGATGGTTCTCGGATCTGCAGAGAAAGAAAGAAAAGTTTGGGAATTAGGAGTTATGAGAAAATAATTTTAGGTGAGGGAAGTTAATTAGTTTTTTTTAGGGAAGTTATTTTAGGAAAAAGAAAATAAAAGGAAAATAAAAGAAATAAAAGTAAAAGAAAAGAAAATAAAATAAAAATAAGAAAAGGAATATCATGATTGGTTGCAGGCGAACGGTCGCGTCTCTGACGCAAGCAACCGTACGCCTCGCCAGCTTTTTGAATTTCAAAATTCAAACTTCCCCCTGATTTTTCTTACTTCCCTCTGACCGGGTAATCTTTAACACTTAGTAAAAAGAACGAAATTTGCTGAACGTCTGGGTCAAAGAGATGATCCTTTCACACTTGTGCGTTTCCATAGACGATCAGAATTTTCAAAAATCTTTTTGGGTTTTAGAAGTATATATATATTTTTGTATTTTCATAAAAAAACTTATTCATGTTATTTACACCTAAATGTTTAAATATTCTTGGGAATTAACTGGTCCAGTCAGCTGATCGAAAATTTTACCCTATCTACCTGACCCAGTAATTCCCGAAGAATATTTAAACATGGCTTACTAGGCAATAGTGGAAGGTGTGTGGAGTGGAATTTCTTCCACTTCACACAACTCCGAACTATCCCTAAACACTTTCACTCTATGACCATTAACAAGGAAAGGAACAGAGTTAGCATTGACTCCCTGAATTTCCACTGCTCCACTCGAATACCAACGATTGTGTAAGGCCCTATCCACTTGGACTTCAGCTTCCCAGGTATGAGCTTGAGCCTTGACTGAAAAAGGAGTACTTTCTGCCCGACCTGCAGCTCCTTGACCCGAAGGTTTTTGTCGTGCCAGAGTTTGGTCCTCTCCTCATACCACATGGCCTAATCATATGACTCCAGCCTCAATTCCTCTAGCTCTTGTAGTTGCATCTTCCTCTCTTCCTCACAGGCATGAGCCTTCATTTTCATTTCCTTGACTGCCCAATAACCTTTGTGCTCTATCTCCACGGGCAGGTGACACATTTTTCCAAATACCAGTCTGTAGGGTGACATTCCTATTGGTGTCTTGTAAGCGGTTCTATAGGCCCAGAGGGCATCACCCAGACGCTTGCTCCAGTCCTTCCTTGAGGTATTCACCGTCTTCTCTAGGATGCCCTTGATCTCTCGATTTGAGATTTCAGCCTGCCCATTTGACTGGGGATGATACGGAGTAGATAACCAATGGTGGACTCCATATTTTCTCATCAGTGCTTCAATCGTCCTATTACAGAAGTGAGTCCCTTGGTCTGAGATGATCGCTCGGGGCACGCCATATCGGTTGAATATATTGGCCTTTAGGAACTTTGAAACTTCCTTCGCGTCGTTTGAACTTGTAGCCTTGGCCTCTATCCATTTAGACACATAATCCACAGCAACCAATATATACGTATTTCCATATGAGGACGGAAATGGACCCATGAAGTCCATGCCCCAAACATCAAAGATTTCGCAGACTATTATCGGAGTCTGTGGCATCTCATCTCTCATAGAAATCCCTCCGGTCAGTTGGCACCTATTGCAATTTTGGCAGAACTCATAAGCATCTCTATTCAGCGAAGGCTAGTAGAACCCGCTATCCAGAACTTTCCTTGCAGTTTTCCTTGGGCCGAAATGGCCACCACACGCTAGTGCATGGCAATGGTTTATGAAGCGCAGGTTCTTTGTCCTAGTGGTTTTCGTATGTGAATTGGAGTGTATCCAACTGATCAGGAAGTGTTCCCGACCCAGCTGAGTCGTTGGTACGATAACCGGGACCTGGCTTCAAACAAATTTCCTCAACCCATTTCTACTGGCTAGTATAATGGAGGTAAGGGTCGAATCCCACGAGGATGGACACGTTTTGATAACTGTGGTGACTTTCCTGGGTGTTTTAGTTAGCTACCACGCTTGGGTTGAGATTTTACCTAGACGGGAAATAAAGATGGTACTCTACTGACTAGTAGGCGGGAAAATAACAGACATGTGGGAGTGTTCGTGAAAATAGGGGACAAGGTGTATCAGAGACATATGGAAAGTGGACAGTTACTAAAAGAGGAAATTTAGGCTACAAGGTATATCTGTTGGCTGGGGCTCTCTGACAGGTCTGGATAGTACATCTGAAAAGTAGGGAACAAAAGTAAAAGTAACTTAAAGTAAAAGGTGGTCCAATAAAGTTGATTTTGACGTTTTCTTCCTCACCAAGTATTGACAAAAATCATATGAACACAGACACCATAACTAAAACTTCAGATTCATAAATTCAAACTCAAGATCCATCGATTAAAATGCTTAACTTAAATTATACGGTAAAACTGTAACTTTACTTCTACTAACTGACATGCAAGGTGGTAATCACGGCGCAGAAAGGAAACTCATGCATGAAAACTTGCTAAACATAGCTGCAACTTACGATATCAACAACTCCCGATAAGAAAACACTTAGAAATTGAAAGCAATAACTAAATCTAACTTTCCTAGGCAGAATGAAGCAAACTCGAACCAAAGTGACATGCGAAATAGAAACTTCATAACGTGAATGTTGGAAAATAACAAGGTACTTCAAAAGAGCAACAACGATGAGTGTTTGCAAGAAACTTAAATGATGAAAACCATTAAACTTTAAACTAAGAAAGCGATTAAGATTGTTTTTTCCACTCCGGGCGATGATACTACTACACTGCTACGATAACTGGCTGGAACGGCGGACTGATGACTTCTCCGGCAAACTCTGGACGTCAAGTGACCATGGCTGTGGCGAGGAATGAGAGGTGGGATAATGCTGAAGGATGGATCTTCTAGAGAGAATTCTACTAAGTGTGATTGTCAAACTCCGAACCGAACTCCTTCTCTCTCTCCAAGTGGCTTCTTTTATAGGGAGGCTTGCCCTTGCTTTTAGGGTAGATTTCTCCCGCATTTTGACCTTTTTGCCCTCGTCAATGATCATCCCAGCTATCCTCCTTCTCCATCTCGAGCCTTTTATCTGGCATGCATCCTGGTCAGTTTCGCACCCTCCTGGCGCCCTTTTCACTTGCGTCACCCGAATCGTCTCATACTGACTTGGATCCTTCAACCCTGCACACTTAAGCAACTGTTTTGCAGATAATACACGCATTTCACAACATACTGACCAGTAACCAAGGCTTAGAATACGACTTATCAGTTTAGCACGTCTCTTTGCTCGCACTCTGGAATACACATTCTTATCACTTGATCTGAACCCATCTTCCAGAGGTATGGGTCATCCCAAAAGTAGTACTTGGAATCACTTTTAATTTTCATCCTCTAGGCCCTAGTGATTTCTTGTGCGGTAGGTAGTTCTCCAGTAACTAAATAATTCGCCAGGTCCGCGAACCAAGGCTCGTCATTTGGCTTGCCTTTCCGTTTCTCTGACTCCTCGGGCCCAGTTAATGCTAACACTGCTACCCATCTAATCGGTCTAGCGGATCCTCTTAAGCAATACAAGTGCTCCTCTGGAAAAGGGTCAGGTACGGCTTCCTCATCTTCTCCTTGGGTAATCCTGCTTAAATGGTCAACCACTCTATTCTTGGTCCCTTTCTTATCTCTGACTTCCCAGTCGAACTCTTGCAATAGCAGCACCCATCGGATCAGCCTTGGCTTAGATTCCTTCTTGGCTAGGAGATATTTTATGGCTGCATGGTCAGTGAACACTATTGCCCTCGACCCCAGTAGATATGGTCGGAATTTTTCAAATGAGTACACCACAACCAGCATCTTCTTCTCGGTGGTGTCATAGTTCTTTTGGGCCTGGTTGAGCGTCTTCGAGGCATAAAATATGACATAACTTTTTCCTTCGATCCTCTGGCCCAACACTGCTCCTATTGCAATGTCACTTGCGTCGCACATTACCTCGAAGGGGTAATCCCAGTTGGGCGAGCGGATTATTGGAGCTGTGACCAGACGATCCTTGAGTAGCTGGAAGGCTTTTTTACACTTATCATCAAACTCAAACTCCACATCATTCTGGAGAAGTCTTGTCAGGGGCTGGGTGATTTTTGCGAAGTCCTTAATGAACCTTCGGTAGAACCCTGCATGCCCCAAGAATCCTCGAATTTCCTTCTGATTCGTTGGGTGTGGAAGCTTAGAGATTACCTCCACCTTTGCTTGATCTACCTCGATGCCCCTCTCTGATACAACATGTCCCAGCACTATCCCTTCTTTGACCATAAAGTGGCATTTCTCATAGTTCAGCACCAAGTTCTTCTTCCTGCATCTCTCCAAAACAATATCCAGGTGCCCCAGGCAAGTCTCGAAAGAATCTCCATATACGGTGAAGTCATCCATAAAAATTTCTATGCAGTCCTCCAGTAGATCCGAGAAAATGCTCATCATGCATCGCTGAAATGTCCCAGGTGCGTTGCACAGACCATAAGGCATTCTCCGGTAGGCGTATGTTTCAAAGGGGCAGGTAAATGTGGTCTTCTCCTGATCCTCCGGATTGAAATAGATGTGGAAGTATCCACTGTAGCCATCTAGAAAGCAGAAGTATTGCTTTCCCGCCAACCTTTCCAGCATTTAGTCGATGAAGGGTAGTGGGAAATGATCCTTGCGTGTGGCCGCATTGAGTTTCCTGTAGTCTATGCACATTCTCCACCCCGTGACTAGCCTTGTGGGCACAAGCTCGTTGCGGTCATTCTTGACTACTTGTATTCCTGATTTCTTCGGCACCATGTGGACAGGACTCACCCACTCACTATCGGGAATGGAGTATATGATTCCCAGGGCCAGCAGCTTCAATACTTCCTTTAAGACTTCCTCTCTCATGTTGGGGTTGAGTTTCCTCTGGAGATCCCGGTGTGCCTTGGCTCCTTCTTCCAAACGGATGTGGTGCATACATAGATCGGGGCTGATCCCCACTAGGTCACATAGAGTCCACCCTATTGCTTTCTGGTTCATCCCCAGCACTTCCAATAGCTTGACTTCCTGCTCCTGGGTCAGAAGGCTGTTGATTATGAAAGGCAGAGATTCGCCTTCGCCTAAGTAGGCATACTTCAGACCCGGAGGAAGGTTCTTCAACTCTTTCTTTGGAGGGGTACTTCAGGTGGCAACAGATTCTTCTCCATTCCTTTCTTGACCAGCTCGTCCAACTCTGGCAACTTTTCTACACTGGCTAGTTGGACTGATCCCTTGGACCCAGGGGATCGTGCCTCGCCACAAAAGTCCATTATTGCCTTTGTGATTTCTTCATCAGATAGCCCTTGTTTAATAACTGCTTCACACCATCCTGCAACTTCTTTCCTCATAGATTCTGTCATCTCCGAGGTATCAGCCTGTTCCTGCAATAGTTCGGTCTCAAGAAACTCCTGGACCAGGGGGTTAATGACATCAACAAAATGGAGGTTTTCCACGTCAAGTGGTTTCCTCATAGCTTCATCAATGCTAAAAGTGAATTTCTCCCCATTGTAATCTAAACAGATGGTGCCATCAAAAACATCAATTATAGTCTTGGCGGTCCTTAAAAATGGTCTTCCTAAAAGAACGCCACTAGACTCAGCAGTTTCGTTTTCACTCATCTTTATCACATGGAAATCAGCAGGGTATAGGAAATCATGAACTTTTACTATCACATTTTCTAACACTCCTTCAGGGCTAATGCATGATCTATCAGCTAACTGGATCACCACTTTCGTATCAGTCATTCTTGCTCCTACCAGTTTTTTATATATGGAAAGCGGTAACACATTAATAGACGCACCTAGATCACACATAGCATGCTCGACTCTGACACCTCCTATAGTGATAGGTAAGGTAAACATACCTGGGTCAGTTTGCTTCGACGACATTATCCTCTTTTGAATTACTGCAGATACATTCTCCCCGATCACGATCTTTCCATCGGATTTTGCCTTGCCCGTAATGAACTCCTTAATGAATTTGTTGAACGGGGGCAGCTTCATAGCCTCCAAGAACGGGAGATTGATCTCCAGCTTTCCAAAAATCTCCATGAAATCTACGAGGTTGTCCTTTTTCTTCTTGGCATCCCCTCGGTAGGGAAAAGGTTTAATCCTCTTTGTTGCGTTGGTTGGATCTTCCTTAGAGGGCTCTTCCGCCTCTCCCTTCACTTTTTCAGTTTCTACCTCAGGCTCCGGTTCTAAGAAAAATGGGTCAGCCATCCGAGGTAACGATCCTCCCAAGTCACCGGCTTGGATATTATCCTCTGCCCTAACTTCTTCTTTTTGCTGGACCGGGTGGATAACATCTTCTCTCATCGGCACTGGCATTTCATCATTTACCTTCAGCTTGGGTCCTTCATATGCTTTCCCGGATCTTAGGGTAACTTGGCTGATATTTGCCCTTTCTGGTGGCTTTACTGAGGCTGGAATCCTCCCTTTATTTCCTCGCATGTCGCTCAGGGACGTTGCGATCTGAGATAATTGCTTCGACATCAGATCCATCGCGGCCTTGTGTTCCTGCTGAGCATGCTGGAGCTTGTAGACCACGTCATTATTTGCCAGTGAGTTGTTTTGCATGTGCTGTTAAGAACTCACTAGGTCATGGACCATATCATCCAGATTCCTCTGGGTCCTGGAGTTCGGTTAACTGCCACTTGGCCCTTGACCATGATTTGGTCCACCCCCTTGATGCGGGCGAAAGTTTCCTTGACCTCCTTGGTTATTGTTGTACTGATTCCCTGGTCCCTGATAGTTGTTGTTCCTCTGGTGTGGGGGTACATATGAGCTTCCCTGGTTATTTTGATTCCTATTGTTCCAGTTGGGTTGATTTCCTTGACCTCCCTGACTCCAATTACCTTGTGCTCCTTGATTCCAGTTGCCCTGTCCCTCTTGATTCCTTCCGGACCAGTTGGATTGGTTCCCTTGGTTTCCTTCTGAGTTAGTAATCTGGAGTGGAGGGTTTTGATTCCCATCGGACCACCTGAAGCATGGATTGTCCCTCCATGGAGTGTCTTTGATTCTCCACTGGTTCCAATTGCTGCCTTGATTATTTTGGTTCCAATTTCCTACAACATTTATATGGGCTGGACAATCTATCCCTCCTTGAGATCCGCAATAATTGTAACCATCCTCTGGACCCAGTGCTTGTTTTTCTTTTTCTGTTGGACCCGGCGAGTCGTTCTTCCCCAGGGCGGTTAGAATAGTCTTCTCTAGCTGCTCCATTCTAACATCCATCCTTGCATCCACTCGGGCATCCATCCTTTCTTCATTTTGCACTGTTACTGCATCCACACTTCCTCTTCTTAGGATGGTACGAGGTGAATCATATGCCTTTTTTGCATCGATTAATCTTCCCAGTATCTCTCGGGCCTCGCTCACCTTCCTCTTGGTGAAATTTCCTCCACTAGCGGTATTCATCAGATCTTTGGACTCAGGTTTTTCCCTTCATAGAATAGATAGTAGGTTTCGGCTTCCATCATCCTGTGGTTTGGGCAAGCATTGAGCAACCCCTTAAATCTGGACCAGTATTGGCTCAACGATTCATCATATTCTTGCTTGCATTCCTGGATCTCCTTCTTAAGAGCATTCATTTTGTTAGAAGGGAAAAAGTAATCCATAAATTCCAACTTGAAATCCTTCCATGTATGGATTGAGTCGGGTGGCAACCTCAATAGCCATGTGTTAGCCTCCCCCTTTAGCGCAAACGGGATCGCGCGTAGTCGGTAATCCTCCTCTGTTGCATCGTTGGGCCTCTTCTGAATACTGCAAAGCTTACTGAACTCATTGAGGAATTCATATGGACATTCATTCCTCCGACCCGAGAAATTGGGTAGAATACCCAGCACATTAGTTTTGATGTCGATCGCCCTCTGGCGCTGGTTGGAGACGATAGCCTGGGCGGGCTCGCCGTCTAGGTGGGCAGTGAGCGAGCCGATCTCTGGGTCGTCGTCACCTGCGGTGGCCATGCTTTCAACGCTTTCCTCCTCTGTTTCTGAGGTTGACTTTGGTTCGTTCTTAACTGACGAAGTTGACTCCTCGTCGCTCTCAGAACTCAGGTGAACTGGATCCCCTGTTGTAAGACCCGATCTGGTGGTAACTGGGAATATCGCTTCCTTGACCCGCCAACTAGTCTGGGCGCTTCTCCAACCAGGTGAGTTGTTCCAGTGTCCGAACCGGTAGCTCCTGTTCATAAACTGAAAAAAGAAACAAAAGAAAACATAGTAAATAAACTATTTACACCAAAACATTCGCAAACACATAAATAACACCATGCATCCCCGGCAACGGCGCCATTTTGACAGGTCCTAGAAGTGCAGTGCAGGTGCGGTGTGATATCACTCGATCTAACAGGTCCAGAGGATGCGACTAGACTTCAGAGACTAGAAGATCATGAAACTATCGGAAAGGGGTCGGTGGGTGCACTCTATTCCTTCAAAAACCCCAACTCACTATACTACAACTTAGCATAGGGAAGTAAATGATCGATCCCACGAGGACGAAGGTGTTACGAAACTGCATTTGAGGATGTTTTGGGAAAAAGGGTTGGCTACTGCCACACAATTTTTGTGGGTCGAGAACTTAAAACTACTGGGTCTGAGGGATAGAAAAAAACTTTACTCTACCTACTGGGTCTAAGAAACGAAAGCGTACGGAATATACATGACTTAGAGAAACTGAGATATTTTAAAGTTCTAAGACAACTGGATGTAAACTTAACTAGACAGACTTTCCTAATCTGGACAGACAAGCATAAAGCGAAAAGCAAGACAAGTTTCCTTAAACTACCAGGGTCTGGAAAAGCATGCGGAAAAGTAAAAAAGACAAAGCAGATCGTATCGCAGAGGGTCCGGAGGATATGCAGAAAAAGTAAAGTACATGCTTTGAAAAGTACTTGACATAAAGCGATCTGGTTCTAACTACCAACAACTGCATCTTCTTCGGGAATCAAACGAGAATAACAGATAAAACAGAGTATTAAACACCATGAAAACAGAGCAAACTTTAGATCTAGACTTAAAACAAGAAATTAAAGCCTAAACTAACAGATCTACGCTACTGGACCTAAAGGATGCAGAAACAAAAGTAAACAGCCATAATCATGCACAACGTAAACAGCAAACACAAGATACGCGAAATTCCAACTCAAAAACACCACGATTCAACAGATCCAAACATCTCCATACGCAAATCCCCAGCCTCCATCAACAAACCATCATATTTCAGCTCCAAACATCCAACAATAAACAAAGAACGCAAGCTAAAAGCAAGAGATAAACATAAACTCAACGATATCCAACCAAAAGCAGACATAAACTTCCATAATAACTCGAAATAAGTCTGAACCCAGTAGATCAAAGTCAGAAACTGGAGTTGCGAACTTAAAAACCACAAAGTACTAAACGAAAGCAAGTAAGATTGTTTCTTCGCCTTCACAAGGCGGTGTTACACAACAAAATAACGATGATGATGAGAACCACGGTGGCCAGAATCCTCCATGTCCAAGTGCGCAGCAGTCGAAATGAGAAATTTGAAGTGTGGAACTAAAGCATAGAACGAAAGCTAGAGTTAGGAAAGTGTAGAAGTGGTTGTCCAAGGTCTGTCTTGTTCTTCAAGGTTGAGCTCCTTATATATGTGAGGCTCTGATCCCTAGGGTATCCCTCTGGTGATTTGACGCTCTTGCCCTTGAGTAAGACTCTTTAAAATAATCTGCTCTCGCTCCATTCTCCTCTTGTCGCCAACTTTTGATTCTCCCAGGTCCGAACGACGACTTCTAATTTTTGCTTCAATTTAATCTCTTTTGCATCTGCCAGGTCAGGTAACAACAACTCCTAGACCCATCAGATTTACTACGCACCTGAACTCATAAACGCACATTAGCGCCCCAAATGCACAGAATTTTAACTCTAAACCGATGCATGAAACGAGCTTTATCATTCATCAGAGACTGTATCTCCTCTATCATAGCATTCATCCACTGCTTACTCTCTTTAGACTTCATGGCTTCCTTGAAATTTGATGGTTCAGCATACTATATATTTTCTGCCACACATAGAGCATATAATAAGTACTCAGCCTCACTGTATCTGGAAGAAGGCTTAGGGATTCTTCTTGTTCTATCTCTGGCCAACATATAATCATCTAGATTCTGCTGAACAACCTGTGGCTCATTTGCACCATCACCTAACTCCTCTTCATCAAGAACTGGTGCTCCTTGTTCAGCTCCTTGTTGCCCAGATATATGGTTCTCAGAATCAGAATTCCCACTATCCTCAGAAGCCTCCATCTGAGCTGATCTCTCAGGTTCCAAAACCTCCAATTGCACTGTACCATCATGCTATGACTCCTGGTTTTCTTTTGTTGAATCATTGCTTGCCTGTGCCTTCTCCAGAAAAGACATTCTACTTTCCTCAAACTGCACATCTCTGGAAATGATAACCTTTTGGTTTCCTGGCTCTGCACACCCCTTAACTCCCTTTAGATAACCAACCAATCATCACACACTCAGAGCCCTTGCCTCAAGCTTACTCTGCTTGATATGAGCCTAGGCCATACAACCAAAAATTTTCAGACTTGAGTAATCCACATCTCTCCCATACCATTACAGATCTGGAGTCTCAAATGCTATTGCAGATGAGGGGCTTCTATTTATGAGAACTGCAGCCATGCTAACAGCCTCCCCCCAGAACCTCTTGGGCATTCCAGAACCAAATAGCATGCACCTAACCCTCTCCAAGATGTTCCTGTTCATTCGCTCAGCAACTCCATTTTGTTGTGGATTAGATGGAACTGTCCCGTGCCTCCTCATCCCCTTCTCCTTGCAGAAAGAATCAAAGTCTCTGCTCAAGAACTCCAATCTATTGTCAGTTCTCAAACACCTCAGTGAGCTACCTTTTCCAACCTCAACTTCTTTGCACCAGTCTTTAAATCTCATAAAGGCTTCTGACTTCTCCCTTAATATGAACACCCATAATTTTCTAGAGAAATCATCTATGATGGACAAGAAATATTTACCTCCACCAATGGTGACTGGAGTGGCTGGTCCCCACAAGTCACCGTGGGCATAGTCCAAAGGGGCTATGGAACTATGGATTCCCTTTGAGTATGACAACTTCTTGCTTTTTCCCAACACACACCGCTCACATAATCCCAGCTGCTCATTTGGATCACTTATGCAGATCAGATTTCTCTTCACAAGCTACTTGATTCCAGCCTCACCCAAATGCCCCAGCCTGAGATGCCATGTCTTCAAACTTAGACTCTGAACTGTATTCACAGCACCAGTGATCACAGATGCCTGCAAATAGTACAGACTCCTTCTCCTCTCAGCCAACATGATCACCTTTCCATCTTTGACTATATTCATAATCCCATCAGAAAGAACACAAGTATAACCAGAAGCATCCAAAACCCCAACATAAATCAAATTTCTCTTGATTTCTGGAATAAACCTCACACCAGTGAGCATCCTTATAGCTCCATTATGAAGTCTGAGTTTAATGCTCCCTATCCCTCTGATCCTGCATATCTTGTTGTTACCCAACAAAACTGATCCAGTAGCTTCATTCATATCAGTGAACCCGCTTCTGATTGGACACACATGAAAACTATATCCGGAGTCCATTATCCAAGGAAGCTCCTCATGACTGTCATAAACATTCAGAGCCTTAGGAATCTCCAACTCCTCTGCAAAATCAGTAGTGTTCTTCCCATTCTCTTCCTCATCTTGCTTCTTCTTCCAGGCAAAATAATTTTTCTTCAAGTGGCCTGGCTTCTTGCAATAATGGCATGATCTAGTCTCCTTTTCTTGATCTTGATCTGCCTTTTGAGGATAGGGCTGCTTAGATCCAGAACCCTTCTTCTTGAACCCCTTTTTTCCCTTTGCATTCTTGACCACAAGACTCTCTACCATCGGATCCGAATGCCCTTTGCTGCCCTGCTTCTGTAGCTCTTTGGACTTCAAAGCTGATTGCACCTCTTCCAATATTATGGAGGTTTCCCTCCCATAGAGCATCGCATCTTTCAACTGCTCGAAAGATCTTGGCAAGACATTCAACAATATTATTGCCTTTTCCTCATCCTCGAGCTTCACATCAATGTTCTCAAGGTCATCAATGATCTTGTTAAACATATCAAGTTGCTCCTCTATGCTCTTCTCATCTGCAATCTAGAAGGAATATAGCCTCTGCTTAACATACAAGCGATTTGCAAGAGACTTAGTCATGTATAATGACTAATTTTGTCCAGAAGGGGTTGTCTCTTTTGCAACCTCTCTAAGAACCTTATCCCCCAAATTTAGAATGATCGCACTATGCGCCCTCTCAAAGATCTCATCCCTTTTAGCCTTTTCTTTGGGATCGATCTCCTCCGCCGCCTTCGTTTTGTCTTCTCCATTTAATTCCTCGGCTAGCCCCAGTTGCACTAGCATGCCCTCATCTTCAAGCGCCAAAGACCAAAGTTATTTTTTCCCAAAAATTTCTCAGCCTCAAATCTGGAAATCGCCATCTTCACTTCCTTGCGCGACTATTCCTCTGTTCCCACAGACGGCGCCACGTTGTGAAAATAACGATCGAACAAGAAAGCAAAAACGCAAGAACACCAAGAAATAACGTGGTTCGGCCAAAGCCTACGTCCACGCACAGAGAAGATGATATGTATTGAGCTTAGTCGAAAAGTGGAGCTACAAACGAACCAGCTAGCTCTAGATTACAACAAGATGAACATTCAACTCTCGTGATTTGTTTCTCATTGAATCGCACAGAAAAACTCTCTCAACCGTGGATGAAAATCTCCTTTTACTCTTGTGTATAATCTCTCTGAGAATACTCTCACAACTGAACTCCAGCTCACACACTCATCATACTTATACCAATGTGCGTGAGTATGTGCGGTTACACCAGCCAGAACTCCAACTCAGCTCCAACGAGCTCAAGCGGTTGTAACCGCCGAAACAGAATTATTGAAGAGCCTCTCCCAACGGCTAGTTTCTTGATTCGAAAAGCTTTTGGTTTCTACTCCCTTGATCAGCCAAAAATCTTAACACATTTTCGCCACATATGTGATAATGTCTCCGCATGCATCCACTCTTTGTATTACTCAATAGATTCATCTGGTGTTTGCTTGATAGTGAAAACCCACAGATTGTCAATACTACCGATAATTGACATTTCTCCTATTTACAGTATGGACCAAGGCAGCAAGGCTTCCATATCATCTTGCATGGCCTCTCTCCAGTATTTCGATTTTCCTGCTTCTTCCATAATATGTGGGATCTCTTCTTCTTCAATTTTCTCATACTCTTTCCTCTGTATTATAAAAATGAGATGAAACTTACAAGTGTGTCAAAGTGGTCAGTTTTGCGGGTAAGTCTCCAGTTATAATTGTCTTCCTATTTTTAGTACTAATGTACATTACTCCATAATCTACGTATTTTGAAGCATTAAAAAATTTTAAATTATTTTCTTTAGTCAACATTTTACATTATTTTACGATATTTTTATGTATCTCACACAACAATTCAGAAAATGAATCTCTATGGAGTTTGAATTATGAAAATTACAAGAAAATGATCATAATTAGTGCATTATGCATATTGATTGAAGTTATTAAATCAAATTCTATCCATGTTATTCGGATCGATCCATGTTATTTGGACCAAGGTCTAGGTGGTATGTGTTTTTCAACTTGCATACTTTTTTTTTTAATTCAAAACTCATTTAAAAGATCTGTTGGTGCGTCCCAACTCCCATGTACACTTCTTCTGTAGCTCAGCATGCAAGAATCTATTGGCGACATCTACTGACTGACCTCGGTTTACATCAACTGAAAATAGCACTTGAACCGTATTCATCTTCGCCACATTTAAGAATATCTTTGCATAGTCCACTCTTAGCCACATGTGTACCCTTTGGCCACCAATAGAGCTTTGTATTTGTCTACTGATAATTAACATGTCTCCCATTTGCAATTATCGACCAAGACTTCCATAATATGTGTGGTGTCTCCTCTTCATCAATTTGAATTATGAGAATTACAAGAAAATGATCATTACTATAGTACATGCTTTATTCATATTAATTAATGTTTATTAATCAAATCAATGCTGTATGTCAACGATGCATTTAACGTTCAAATCTGTACCGTATTACTAGTCATTGTTATCATAATATTCAAGTGATAAATATGTTCATTTACTTATATAGAAAACTCTAGAATTCAAACTTTAATCCTCAATGTGGTAACCAAGAGAACTGATCTGCTGCACACCTAATATGAGCGACTGTGAGCGCTTACATGCCACGTAGGCCTGATTTTAAGTTGTTTCCGTATATCAGTTCTGTAATCTCTTTTCTCTTTCTTCTCTATCCAACGTATTTCTCAACCTTCTGCAATTCTCTCACCATTAGTAAAGCTCTTCATTAAATCTCGCCTCACCGTTGCATATTCTGCAACACATCATCCTGACCTCCCTTTCCACATCAAAGACCTCCTCACCGGGCTCCAAATCGGTGATGTCGAATCGAAAAAAGGCATACAATTTCGCTCAAATCATCTTTTTTTCTCCGGATGAATTCTCCTTCAACATTGTGTAACCCAGCAATTCCATTTTTCCTGATTTTTCAGCTTTTGATTTCTTGCTTCTCCTACAATTTCAGAAATCAAAACTTCTCCACAATTTCAGGAATCTCAAAATTGCAGAGCAAGAAATGTAAAATTCTTCAACTCTCTTTCTTCTCCTAAAAAATTTAGAAAAATTGCATAGTGTGAGGCGCAAAACTCATAACCCAAATCTTGAAATCAATCAAAAAAAATTGGTGAGGTTGTGATATAATCCACATGGATGAAGTTTGGGGATTATTTGGAGACGGAACAAAAGAGATTTGTGGAGAATTGCATGCCAACAAGGAAGAAATTTGGCAAGGAAGAATGAAATATTGAGGCGAGGAGAGAAAAAATGTTTTACGGTGACTATTGAACAATAATTCGGGCAAGATAAACTTACTGATGTAGTGAACTGACAACATCTGCTGTTCGGATTTCAGAATATTGGGGATGGTTTGTTACCTGCGTGGTTACTTGGTAGGAATGAAGTTACATATAATAAATTAAAAAATAATAAGAAGATTTATTATTCCATTGCCACGTAATTTGTCGCCTCTATATCGCTCACTTAATGCCGCTCAGGAGAACAGATCTTTGGTAACCAATACAATTTGGAAAAACTCGCATTAAATATGTACAAACTAACTAATACTAATATATCATAGGATAATGTATGATATATTTCATTGAAACAATATAAATAACAATAATATTGGTTAAGTAGAAGCGATTATAAGTTTATTCACAATGCCATCATAGAAATACATAATTTTTTTCTGGATCTACTCCTGCCTAAGGTGAAGTAAACTGTGAATATTATGTAAAAATGGCCTAACTTGTATAATTGATGATTTATATATGACTTGTAGCAACTACTATACAAGTTGCATGCATTCCATTAATTAACATATATACTCGGCATGAATATTTATGCCTATAAATATGATCACATTTCATAACAATTTTCAACCAAACACATCTAAGTATTAGAAGCATTGAGCTCAATATGAAGCTCAACTTGTTACTTGTGGTGGCTCTCTCTTCCATCTTCATTTCCACCACTTCCGCAACTCTTTGCTTACCACCATTCTCCACCCGCTTTTGTTCACCTCCACCACCACCACGGTCGACTCCACCACCGCCATCGCCCCCTCCACCACCCTCTCCACCACCACCATCACCTCCACCACCTCCATCTCCTCCTCCACCCTCTCCCCCACCTCCCTCGCCTCCGCCTCCACCCCCATCACCTCCTCCACCGCCTTCTCCGCCTCCACCACCTCCGTCTCAGCTGCTTCCACCCGACTCTCCTGTTTGCATATTCCTTCGACAAAACTTTCCACAATTCCTTCCACTATTCTGTCGTGCCTAATAAATTAGGAAAAAGTGTCACTACCCACAATAAATCTTCACTCACACACATACACATTCCTCACTACTCCTTTATTATACCAAACCACCTTATGAATAAATAAAATAGCAATTAAAATTGCCTGTATGTGTTTGGCTCTATAATACATTCTTGTTTAAGAAAAATAGTTGGCTAGATTTTGCCTATATATGGCAACTCTAGCTATAGAAAATTAGCAACTATATTTCAAAGATCAAGTTTGTAATATGTACTATGTTCTCTATGTGAGTATATTATAAATAAATAAATTATTATCTATGGATGCTTTGTCGAAGTTATTTATAAAAATCACCGAAACTTTTTCCAGCCAAATTAAAGGAATGAATTCCTCTTATATTTATATAACTAAAAAATTACACTTCGTAATAAAACAATGAAGATACAGAAAAGCATTTTGATAGAGTGCTCCATTATCATTTAATTTTTTTAATGCTTTGTACTGCAAGTAAGCTTATGTAATCATGTGGCTTATTTATAAAGAGCTCGAATTTCATTGGTTTAAATCAATATCCATCCAAGAAGCACCAGCACCAGCACCAACACTGAAAACGTTTCTGTTGTTGATGATAACAATGAACAATACAAAGAAAAGGGCTAGTGTGTTTGTTCGAGCGGATTATGACACGTTTAACGTGATAATTATAAATAAATTTACTTGATTTGTTTCCCGTGTTTGATATGATCTCATGTTACTATGTATGTAAACCGTATCTCTATTTTCCAGCATTGAAATCTGTTACTTCCTCCGTCCGCCATTAAATATCTTAGTTTTCTTTTTGTCCGTCTGCTAATACTTGACATACTTACCTTTTACTATTTTTGGCAATGGATCTCATATTCCACTAACTCATTCTCACTCACATTATACTATAAAACTAATACTCCCTCAGTCCAATAAAAATAGGCCATTTAGAGTCGGGCACAACTTTTAATGCATAATCGGTAAAATAAAAGAGAAGGAGTAAAAACAGTTGAAATCGTGTAGTAGAAAGTGGGGCGCATAAATGATAAAGTAAAATAAAAGAAAAAAGTTGTTATAAATGGATATGGATTATATCTATTGGTCAGAGGGCAAAAAGATATGGTATATTTCTATGGAACAGAAAGACTATATGAAAGTAGGACCCACATTCCATCGCCATCTGCATCGCCCCGGCCACCCCACCCTCTCCACCACCCCCGCCTCCGCCTCCACCTCCACCCTCTCCACCATCCCCCATACAAAGGGTGTTGGGAATCCATGGAACCCCCAACAATTTCAGTCTATATATTTTATATGCATAACTTTATTTCTTTCCTTACCTGCGCCAGTGGTAAGCTACCATGGCTACCAACTTCTTGGACTGTGTTCAATTCCTTCCAAGCTCAATTTGGTTTTTATTATTTTAGTTTGTTTATTTACTATTTTTTGTGATATCTTTTATTTTCCTTACTACTATTATGCATAAAAAAATATTATGTTTTATAGTACTTTATTAATTAACTTATTTCAAAATTTATTCATAATTGATAATTTAATTTTTTTGCTTTTTCTGTGCTCTTTTTTTCTATAACTGTTATGCACAATAAATTTCATGTTACATAGTATTTCATCACTTAACTTATTTCAAAGTTTATTCATAATTTTTAAATACTAATACTATCTCGAGTTTTCATATTATTTAATTATTTTTATCTCATTACTCATCTCATTTGCATCTTTATAATGTCACAACTTTTAACTACGCCGACATAAAAAAATACCCTATCAGTTATTACCAGTATTTTGGAGCCCTGCTTCAGAACTCAAAATGCTGCATTCGCCATTCTTCTTCTCCCCTTTCCTTTCTCTTTCCCTTTACCTTTACCTGTAACATCCCGAAAATTGGCTTAGAATGAATTTACTATTCCGATATATATATCTTGAATAAATATTGTTAGAAAATAAAATAAAAGGATGTGATAATTAATTTGAAATGAGTAATACTTTATTTATGAAATAAATAGTTTATAAAGTGAAGTTAGGATTAGTATATGGCCTAAATAATTCTTGGAGGATAAATTGATTTTGCTAGAATTCTTAAATATTTTTCTTAGCTAATTGTGGAAGTAGCGTGTAGTATTATAATAGAATAGTTAAGTACATTAAATTTTGATCCATTCTATCAATATTAATTTTCAATATATATATATATATATACATACCAAATATTAGGAAGTGGAATGACACTAATTTTCTTCTCTCTTCAAGAAGTGTCGAGAAGGTCAGTTGGGAGGAGATATTATACCAACAAGATAATTTTTAATTATAATGAATAATCTAGAAAATGAGATATTTACATGCTTCAATATTTTTATGCCATGTGTACACTTGAATTACCATGTAATATTTTACTATGTTTATAAATATAGAGGAGGAAGAGAATTGGGAGGGGGAGACCCTCGGCCCATCTCACTAAATACATAGGAAGATTTTCCTTTTCAATTTCTTCATAATTTTCAAGTGTGAATCAATGAAAAGGCGACAAAACGTCGGCTATTCTAGTAATCTTCTTCCCAATTTGTGAGCTATTGTCAATGCAAAATCAAGACAATTGGAGAAGGGCGTTATCGAGGTAACACTCTTACCTTATTCTTTTATAGTTTTGATACTAATGAAATTTATATTGAATTATATGTTGGAATTTAGAAAAGAAATCATAGGAATGATTTATGAGCCTTTTGAACTATTGTTTATGAGTTAATATGCTTATTATAGAATGTCAAATATTATATATTCATTATTCAAATCAAAGTTCCGAAGATAAAGAGAATTGATGAATTTTAAGAATAGGATGTTATTTGGTTGAAGTAGATATATATTTTAATAGCATGTCAAATATGTGATAGGATAGAAAGGAATTAGAGTAATTTTTATGGGAGATTAGAGATGATCAAGAAACTCATTTGAGTAGGGCTTAATGTTGTGAATCTTATTTGGTTGAATTAAATGCATAAATATAATTTAGACTTGATCATTTGCATAATCCAATTTTATTAGAGATCAAATAATAGACTTTGGAAATTTGATAAAAACGTCTAAGTTTATGCAACTTAATCATATGAATATATTCTAGACATTGATTTAATATATGTTATGAATTCATAGAAATTCATAGTTTAAGAATGAATGGATTTTCAAACTAAATTAGAATATTGGAGATGAAGGAGAAGTTAAATTCATATAGAAATGAAATATTTAGATAGCTTAGAATTTAGAAATATGGTTTGGCAAAATATAAGCGACTAATAAACTTAGGAAGATTTTCAAAGAAGGTTTAATATTCTTAATCATCTATTTGATCTCTCTTAAGAAATAAACTATGAATAGTAACCCATGAATAGAATTAGAATAAGTGAACATTTTTATTTGAAAGGATCAATGAGGAACAATTGAGAAGAAGTGAATATACTTTATAGATGATAATATTGATAATATGAGGAATGTTTATAATTAATTGGAGGACCAAATATAATCAGAAGGTATATTTAGTGAATTCATATTGGCTGTGAATAGTGACGGGTGAATAGTGACAGAGGGTTGTCTCAATTCAGTTAAATAGTTTAGGAAAATTGGTTTCTAAAATCATGAACTTTGTCTAAAATTTGGTATTTACCATGAACTTTGAAATTGGTATATAATATCACGAACTTTGCATTTTGTTTGGTATTTCCCAAACTCACTCAAATAAGATATTTTCATCAAAATCTTATTTAATATAGGCAACCTTGATATGTTTTATAATAATTGAAACCACTTTTTAAGTTCATAACATGTAGCATAAAAAGTCACGTTGAAAACTACGTTGATTTAATTGTGCCAAGTATGATAAAAAAGCCTCGTAAGTTAGTCAAATATAGCAATAAACATGCCGTGGGAAATACCAAACAAAATGCAAAGTTCGTGATATTATATACCAATTTCAAAGTTCATGGGAAATACCAAATTTTAAGCAAAGTTCATGGTTTTAGAGACCAATTTCCCAATAGTTTAATAATAATAATATGGAAAGTAAGTAGAATGGAATTTAGAATTTTATTAGCCATTTAGAATATTTAGTGAAATTGTAACATAATGGAGTTAGATTATGAATAGTTGTTAGTCAATATTGCTAGATGATGAATAAAGGAAATTAGAGTATAAATATGCCGCATATTAGAGTATAAATATGCCGCATATAGTGTTAACGAAGGCTATTAAGGGTTTTTGGCTTTTTAAACCAAAATCTTTCTCCGAATTCCGGTTTTTCTCATGAACTATGAGATTTGTTTTTAAAACCACGAACTTTCATTTCGTTAGGATTTTCCCCGGGCAGGTCAACGACGAAACCCGGGTTGTCTACATGTCAATTTTAATCCTATTTGTTACTAAATTGATTACTTGGATCCTATTTGTCACAATAATACATACAGTCACAATTATTACATAACAAATGACAACTTTTGAATAAACAAAACACAACTTTAACATTTTGAATTATACTATTCGGGTCGGAAATGTGTTATTCGGGTCGGGTTGGGAAAATCCTAACGAAATGAAAGTTCGTGGTTTTAAAAAAAATCTCACAGTTCATGGGAAAAACCGGAATTCGGGGAAAGGTTTTGGTTTAAAAAGCCAAAAACCCGGCTATTAAATAATAATTGAAGGAATAAGATTAAGAGCAAATGTAATGTAGAAATCAAGGGTTATGTTAAAGCTTCTAGAATAAATTTGAGGTTATGAGATCATTATGAGTTTTGTGTGAGTAGTAAACGAAGCGAGAAGCTTATCGGCAACAGTAAAAAGGAAGGACTTGCAGTGACTTGAACGCTAAGGTGGTAAAGGGCTTATGCTCATATGTCCATCATGTAGTATACTTAACATTTAAGAGCCTAATTCTATTGTGTGACGCTATGTGCTATTATGTGATAATCGTAAACTCATGATTCGTGTGATTATTTATCTGCGATATAGTAACATTGTTGGAAATGACGTATAAAATATGAGAATATTGGATAAAATATGGTAATGAGATGAATTGACGAATGATTTGGGAATAAGATGGATTGCCAAGTGAACATGATGACTTATGTGATTTCCCGTGCTTAGTTGATCTCGTTGGGGAAAATTGGCATGTCATATGATGAGATTAATTCGATCAGGCCACGCGCGGTGGCAATGATATGTTTTGTGCACCATATTCACTCATGGGGCTATACGGCCAGGCGGTTCATGATGAGGTATGATGATAAATTGCCCCATGAGCTATACGGCCAGGTGGTAATAAGTATGTAGGTGCATCATGTTCACTCATGGGGCTATAAGGCCAGGCGGTTCATGATATATGATAATGAATTTCCCCATGAGCTATAAGGCCAGATGGTACATGTATGAGTGCGCAATGTTGCGGCTTATTCGGTCGGTCCACACGCGGTGGAAATATTATATGATATCGATCGGGCCTCACGCGGGGGCATATTATTGTCAATATACCCATGCTGTCACCAAGCACGTGGAAGAAGAGGGCTTAATGATATGAGCTGATGTTTTGCTTGATTATGTGTGGTTGACGATGCTTTATGTGAATCACTGATAATTGATAACCGTATAAATTATTGGATTGTGTGGATATTGATCTTTATTGCTGTATTATCCAAATTCTATGATTTATGTTTATGCATATTGTTGGCTCCCGGGCATGTGCTGGTTATAGAGGAAATATTGCTCAATTTATATTAAGAATAAACAATATAATCATAAAATGATATAAATTGGTTGGTCGGAGAGTCAATGGTTATTGATTATGGATTTCGGCGTATCTGTCTAATTTTGTTAGATGCAACATGTTTGTGACTCGGAATATATGCATGCAATAGCTTACTCTATAATAGGTTTTGATTTTATATAATTTTGAAAACGGTTTTAAAATGCCGCTAGAAATGAATTTTGAATTTACGAAATTATGGTACCGAAATTGTGACATCACCTATTCGGTTGGTAGCCAATCGGGTAGAGGGTGTTACATTACCCCTTACCCTTAATTCAATATTGCGCCTATTTACAGAACCATTTACCTTATTCCACTTTTAGTACAGACCTCACATATTACACTCACAATCTTTTACAAAACTAATAAGTAGTAGTTGCTTCTGGCTTCTGTCGATATTGATCCACAAACCGTGGATTCTCCGGTAATAAGTTTCCGGATCGAGGTTTCCTTGTTTGATGTTTATTGCTTTCTCTTCCAGGTCGTAGATGTGGTATTTATCGGTCTTGTTCTCGAAGGTCACGGCAAGGCTGTCCCACAGCGCTTTGGCAGTCAGATGGTGCGCGAAGTTGGCGATGATATCGTTCTCGATGTTGTCAACGATCCACGAGAACACCACCAAGTCGTTTTCCTCCCACACATCGAACCCTTTGCTTCCTGGTTCCGGGGGCTCGTTCCTGATGTATGAGTAGGCTCCTCGGCCTCCAATTTTTACTTTGATCAATCGAGACCAAAGGGGGTAGTTTCTTCCATTCAACTTGAACGCAACCGTGATGCTTTTGCTATTCCTCAGACTCGTTATCTGTTCTGGATCAATTTTCGTGTCTTCTGTGTCTGACATTTTCAGTTGTAGGGGCTGTTTTCTGGGCTTAATCTGTTTGGAAAAGGGTCGAGAAATAGGTATTATCGACTATGATGAAAATTTTCTGAGCCAAGATCGATTTGCTCTGAGGCCATGTAGAAATTCAATGGGAGAATCAGTTACGATACATAAATTACAATAATATATAGGCTAGAGTATCTCTACATATGGTAAACCTAATTTACAATAATTGCTATTCTATATAAGGCACAATATTCTTCCATATCAATTTCATATAATTTCCCTGATCTTACGTGATATTTCTTCTAACAAAGATGTCACTATATCTATATTATTGTTGAAGTTAAAGTGCGTCGTTGACATATATAATAAACATTAATTAATACATAATGTACTAATTAGTACTCTCTTCGTCCCAACTAAGTTGAGATATAATTTTTGGGCACGGAGATTAAAATTATGTTAAAAAGTAGGAGAGATGAATAAAGTAGGAAAAATAAAGAGAGGTTAGTAAATAGTGGAATGAAGTAAGAATGATTAGATGTTTTATTTTTTTTTTTAAAAGGGAATGAGTCAACTTAATTAGGATATTTTAAAAAGGAATACGACTCAATTTAGTTAGAACTCAGGACGGAGGGAATACTAATTAACTATATGGTCGTTTTCTTGTAAATTTCATAATTTAAGTTTTAAGCTTCATTTTAATTGGTTACCGAGATAGTATATCAAAATATCAGTATAACAAAGTACGTAATATCTTTGACTAAAAAAAATAATCGAATTATGCAAAACTTATCACAATAATTACTAAACTGCGTGAAAATGCCGAAAGGAATTTGAAGTCACTCCGATATAGTATTCGATATTTTAGGCGTCTTTAGTTAAGATTGCATCAATCTATTTATGCTTATAAGGCAGCATTTGCATAGAGCATCCACGATGCGGCGCGCCATATAGGGCGTTCTATCCTCCGCTACATCAGCAGTTTATCCTCCAACTCATTTACCTGTAATGGGACGTCTTATAGCCCGCCTTATAATTTTAACTCTTATTTTGTATTTGTTTTTTTATTTTTTATGTTTGCAAATATATCAATTAGCAAGATTAAAAATATAAAAACACCACAAATTAAAGGCATATCCTATTGTCAGTATTCATTTTTTATTTTTTGTATTTTATGCTTGCAAATATGAAAATCGTCGGAATTCTTTATTGAATTTAGAGAAAAAGTGAGATGGGGAAGAGAGTAGAGTGAAAGGTGTGAAATGAAGTAAGAAAAATTGGTGATATATATAGAAGAAAATACAAAAAAAAAAAAAAAAATGTGTGTGCATAGTCCGGACTATTGTTCTTACCCCCTGCAATGGGGCGGAGGATAGGCCGGACTATGCAAAAATGTGTGCATAGTCCGCGGACGATGCATAGGGCGCGGACTTATAAGGAAATCGCATAGGGTGGAGTGCTGCAGTGGCGCCCTAAGGCGAGCCCGATGCATAGGGCAGGCTTTAGGGCGCTCCATGGTGGAGCTCTAAGAGATTAAATTATTCGGAGCCATTACTAGTCATGACTCATGGTTGATCAAATTGCTAAAACATCGTTGTACGACTCATTGCAAAATAATCGACCAAGTAAACTAGAGAAGAAACTTATAATTTTCTAGTCATGGAGCATTATTTTTTTTTATAAAAAAGGGAATATATCTTCGTAAAAATATATATGGATATGCAAATCATATCATGAAATATACTTACATGATCACGGTAGCATAGCTAAGATTTTCTTTCGTGGTGACCCAAGCATTGTTAACATTTGTGGAGTAATTTTCGTTGCTAGCGTTGTCGGAAGCTGTTCAAACACGAGTAGTAAGGACTGAAAGGGAGATGGACAATGAGAGATAAATAATTAGAGGATGACAATAGTATATATGGTTTATCTATTCTTAAAAGCAATGTCGATATCGAAAGAGCTAATGGTATATATGAAATAGATGGTGGCGATGTCAATTATTAATAACACTCTACGACTAAATCGTAATACTAATAATATATAGTGGAGTATTTCTTTTTCTCCACCTATCCATAACTACGATTAATGATTCAAAATTTTACAAGATTTTTTCAAATATTTTTGGTCATATGTAAGTGTCTCATAATAAAATTCAATGTAGATGATAAAAATGAATCAAAGTATACTTTTAAAATTAAAAAATTTAATTAAATTCATAATATTATATAATATACTTATATGATTAAATTAAATAATTCTTGGATTGTGAAGACCATAGTACATTGCAATCTTAAATTTAAACGAATACAAAAAGGGAAATAGTTTGTATCACTGCTTGATTAATTTATAGTATTAAAATGGATCTCACCGGATATGGAAATAACATGGCACGACCAAAAAGAAAATCAGATAATCTCATGAACCAAGATCACATGCTGATGTCGGAATCAAATCTCGACATGTCCATTTCATTTTTATTTTAATTGTTCATTATTTCTCCATCCACCAACACACCTCTTACTTTTTCATGACACAACACAAGTAATATAATTAGAAAGGTTAATGTACTGTTAATTCACTTTTACATAGTATTAAAATTTTATAGGACTACTAAAAACTACTCCTACTTTCTAAATATAATAGTAAAAACATTTATTTAATGACCAATGTCCCTATATAATTTATTGAGATATGTAATTGATAGATGGAGTATCATTTATATATCTGCCATGTTTTGTAATTAATGGAACGTAATTTTATTCATGACATTAAACTATTTTAGTAGTATTTAATTTAATCGATCTCCAAGACTCCTAAAATTAGCTAGATATTGTCAAGTTTGTGCCTTAGTAATAAACATCAGAACTACTACTAGAAAATACTAACAAAAACAACTGCTATATATATACAAATTTCATACTCCAGAGTGTACTAAAGAAAAAAGAATTTAAAGCATATATCATAAGAAACTAGATGTGTATAAAAAAATAAATGCTAACTACTATGAGATAAATTGGAGTGATATTTTTTGTCAATATTATTTGTGCAACATCTCCATAAGGAAAATAAGGCTCATTACTTCTTGAATTCTTTCAAATATAAAATCCACATAATTTTATACGATAATATTATTTTTATAAAAAGTTCTTTGAAGATCCTCAGAATGGCATTTTATATAAGGCATTTTACCATCAATGGCATATTCATTTTTTTTAAATACTACTAGAAATAATTAGATTACCAAAATTATTTTTATTTTGAATGGAACGGAATCAACGGTTGAGATCTAGCCATCACTGATCAATCTTGCGCCCTCT
This sequence comes from Salvia hispanica, assembly GCF_023119035.1. NCBI lineage: Eukaryota > Viridiplantae > Streptophyta > Magnoliopsida > Lamiales > Lamiaceae > Salvia > Salvia hispanica. The sequence goes on along the minus strand of NC_062965.1, from coordinate 17,294,011 downwards.
GCTCCCCACCAACCCAATAACTTTATGAATTTCTATCTTCGGATTTAACGCCTCAGATAATTCACATTTAAAGAAGCCATTGATTCTGAGTGGAGCACAGTCGCCTCGCCACTCTCACCATTGAGGTACTCTCTCTCTCTCTCTCCATCTTTGTCTTCTCGCTGTTGTGGCTATCAATCTGCGTTGGCATTGACTCGAGGTTCAATTTGAATGATTTTGCATCACTGAGAAAAATTGCCGCTGGTGCTTGTGAAATTAGTAATGCTGTGATTTTTAGTGACAATTTGTAGAAAACGCATCGGATTTCATTTATTCTGTACTGCTACTTGCTGCGATCTGGTCGAATTTGGGGATTGTGTTGTTGATTTGTTGTTTTATGTGTTTATGTGTTTGTTTGTGGATAATGAGCTGCGCGTGTACTTCATTTTTGCAGATCTAGCTAGTTCATGCATGAGTTGTGCATTTTGGTTAAAAATAAGTGAATCTTCACTAGTGAATTTGGAAAATCTTCTTTTTTGATAAAGAGCTGAACCTTTCTGCAACCAAACCTTACTTATTAAAGGCATCTTCTTTTTCTTGTTTTACTGATACAACAACTGTAAATTGCACTTGAAACACGGGTACACATACACAAACATCAAAAATGATACATACAAAATTTAGTTGTTGGATGTTTAATTAGCACTGTAGTAATTGTTGTTCATTTTTAGTGGATTGTGAGTTGTGTATGCTTCTCTGTTCCTGAATATGTCTTGAAGTATATCTTGAAGTATATGTATATATCTACTAGTCAAGTTTGTTGCTGCACATCATGATTGACTGCTTTCTCGATTTTTAGTGAAAATGTTGTTTTGGCATTTACTGAATATTGCAAAATTGGATGCTTTTTGACTTTTGTTAAGATGAGTCTATCTTTTTCAGTCGAATAGAAGCACTGTTTACAAAATTGTTGTGCCACTGTACTGAATTAGATTGGATCAGATATCCTTAGAATTGATAGGGGAATTAGATTGGCATTTATTTGTGTGTATCCATTCCCTCATAAATTAGAATTGATAGGGGATTGTGAATCTGTGGTTGTGAATCTTGTGATTGCTCTACCTCAAATTTGATTCCTAGCTTATGCTGTTCATTTCCTGGACAGACTGTTTGCTACTTTTCTCTCATTATTCCTTTTCCAATTTTGTAGGCCTGTACTTTATAACAATGTCGGATCTAGAGGCTCCCCTACGCCCTAAGAGAAAGAAGATTTGGGTGGACTACTTTGTCCAATTCCGATGGATAATTGTTATCTTTGTCGTCCTTCCGATTTCATTCACTCTATACTTCCTCACGTATCTTGGGGATGTGTGGTCTGAGTCGAAATCGTTCAAGAAGCGCCAGAAGGAGCATGACGAAAATGTCGAGAAGGTTGTGAAGCGGCTCAAGGAGAGGAACCCGAAGAAGGATGGTTTAGTCTGCACCGCCCGCAAGCCATGGATTGCTGTTGGAATGCGAAATGTGGACTATAAGCGTGCTCGCCATTTCGAGGTTGACCTTTCGGCCTTCAGAAATGTTCTGGAGATCGACCAGGAGAGAATGATAGCTAGAGTCGAACCTTTGGTCAATATGGGACAGATTTCCAGGGTCACTGTCCCGATGAATCTGGCTCTTGCAGTTGTTGCAGAGCTTGATGATCTTACTGTTGGAGGTCTGATCAACGGCTATGGTATCGAAGGAAGCTCCCATATCTATGGTCTGTTCTCTGACACTGTTGTGGCTTATGAGATTGTTTTGGCTGACGGCCGGTTGGTTAGAGCAACGAAAGACAATGAATACTCCGACCTGTTCTATGCTATCCCATGGTCACAGGGGACGCTAGGACTCCTTGTCGCAGCCGAGATTAAACTCATCCCCATCAAGGAATACATGAGGGTAACATACAAGCCTTTGGTGGGTAATCTCAAGGAGCTTGCCCAAGGCTATATTGATTCTTTCGCACCAAGGGATGGGGATCAGGACAATCCTGAAAAGGTACCGGACTTCGTTGAGACCATGATCTACTCCCCGACCGAAGCTGTCTTCATGACGGGTAGATATGCTTCGAAGGAGGAAGCCAAGAAGAAGGGAAACAAGACCAACAGCGTTGGCTGGTGGTACAAGACCTGGTTCTACCAGCATGCTCAGACTGCATTGAAGAAAGGTGAATTTGTTGAGTATATCCCAACGAGAGAATACTACCACAGGCATACTCGGTGCTTGTATTGGGAGGGGAAGCTCATTCTTCCCTTCGGTGATCAGTGGTGGTTCAGATTTCTCTTCGGTTGGTTGATGCCCCCTAAGGTCTCTCTCCTCAAGGCTACTCAGGGCGACGCTATTCGAAACTATTACCATGAAATGCACGTCATTCAGGACATGCTCGTCCCGCTCTACAAGGTGGGAGATGCTCTGGAATGGGTCCACAAAGAGATGGAGGTATAACTTAGTTTTGATGTAGTCAGTTTTTTACAATATTGATGTTAGTTTTGTATTGATGCTAAAAAAGTGAATGTTGTATAGGTATATCCAATCTGGCTCTGTCCACACAGGCTGTACAAACTCCCGGTGAAAACCATGGTCTATCCCGAGCCAGGATTCGAGCTCCAGCGCAGACAGGGCGACACTCAGTATGCTCAAATGTACACTGATGTTGGAGTCTACTACGCTCCGGGGCCAGTCTTGAGAGGTGAGGAGTTCGACGGGTCTGAGGCGGTCCGTAGGATGGAGAGCTGGCTGATCGAGAACCACGGATTCCAGCCGCAGTATGCTGTGTCCGAGCTCAGCGAGAAGAACTTCTGGAGAATGTTTGATGCTGGCCTCTACGAGCACGCCAGGAGGAAGTACGGAGCTGTGGGAACCTTCATGAGCTTGTACTATAAATCGAAGAAGGGGAGGAAGACGGAGAAGGAGGTGCAGGAAGCCGAGCAGGCGATCTGCGAAGCCCCCGACGCGGAGGCTAACTAGACTATATAGCACAGGCGAATGCTGGTTGTTGTAGCTGTTGTTGTTGTGTTTGAGATTCGAGTAGGATTGAGTTGTTTTGATGTTTCTTTCCCTTTTATCTGAATTTTAGCGTATTTTGTTTTGCTTATTTATTGAGGACTTGTAGTTTTGCTCAGTTTGACTATTTAATCTCAGAGAGCACTTTTATTTCTTTTTGGGTGATTTTATGATCTGTTTGTTGAGGGAAAGAAAAAGGGTTGTCTATTATTTTTGTGTATGTGACAAATTATGTAGTCTGATTAAAGTTTATTTTATCCATTTAAATTTTAAACACATTCAATGTATTCTAACTTCTAAGCCTATCATTTGGGTTCATGATTTCCCAACTTTGATTAAATGAGATTATTCTCCGAAATATTACTATATCCTAAAGCTGATTATTGGCAATTAAATATTCTGTCTTTAATATAAAAGTCCTTCCTCCATAGCCAATATTTTTACTTTTTCCATTTTTCCATTTTGTTTATTAGAAAATGGAGTAGTATTTTTGAAGATTACGATTCTTAATAATAGAATTACGTGGAATATTCTTAATTGATTACATATTTTGTATTGAAAATAGAAAAAAAAAATTGGTTAATTTTTTTAATTTATATTAATCAATTATATTATAATTAAATTAAATAATCGATGTAATAATTGCAGCAATATTTTTAATTAATACAATATCAATAACAATCATATGATTAATAACATTCAATTATATTAATATTTACTTAATAAATTATTAATTGATAAAATGTCATCATTTAATCTATACATATATAAAAGACGAGTTTTGGACTTCATGTTGAATATATATAAGTTTTGGGTGTCATTGCAATTAATTTAAATTTGAAATCCGGCAGTTTCATATGTATAAATGCAATCCACCATGGAGTAATTAAATTTTTCAATCATGCGGTTAGAAATTTAAAGGGTTATTATATAGTGGGATTAATTTTCATGTGTTTAGAGCATTCAGTCAAAATATTGATTTTAATTAGTTCAATACATTAAATGCACACATGACTAAAACGCATTGGAAATTTTTATAGTAGTAATTGAAAAGTTCTTGATTATTGGGTTTAATGTGTGATAATGTTTTGAAACCATCACTAATGTTACGTCGCAATCATGTAGATCAATTCCCCACATCAAATTACATGTAACAGCATGCAAAGAAATTAAGAAAACAATTAAAAGAATAGATTGCGGGAATAATGGCGTGAGTAGTACAAGGTGATCATGGGAGTCCTTTGGCTTTTCACTTTCAAGTAACCTTCATTGTCTTAATTTTGTGGTCTATAGTGTGTTAATTTCATGACCTTCCATGTCCTTATTTTGTGGTTATAAAAAATATAGAGTTGTAGATGAATTACACATCAACAAAAGCATTCTATCTTATCTCTCAATCTCTCTACATTTTAGTGTGTATTTCAGAAAGTATGATTATAAAACTAGGAGGAGGTCCACTACTATATTTTTTCTATATTTGTTGAAATATCACACCCGCAAATAATTCTATATCTATCGTGAAAAAAATTGTGAATTTTTAGTACTTATTCTATTTCCGACGCTGGCAAAATTGTCGGTTGACTATTTTAACTGATTAAATTTGGACTACTACAAGATAAGCCTTTCACCCACGACAAAAGTTTTATTTTGCTATTTTCATTTCATATTTTACTTTTACCATAAATAGTAATCCTTCTGTCTCATTACAAGTGAGATGTTTCTTTTTTTACCGTTGTTTTACAAAAACTAATACTCCCTCCGTCCGCGATTAGGAGTCTCGGTCACTTTTGTGCACCTATTTTATAAAAATGATAAAAAATAGTTAAAGTGGAGAAATAGTAAAATAAAAAAGAGAATAATGTTGAGAAGACTCTTGTCAACATTATTCTCTCTATTACATTACCATTTCTCCACTTTAACTATTTTTTATATTTTTTATAAAACGGATGCGCAAAATTGACTGGGACTCCTAATCGCGGACGGAGAGAGTAATAAATACTCCCTTCGTTCTATTAAATATGCAACGTTTGCTTTTCAGCACATAATTTTATGTAGTGTTGTTTTGTGAGTTAATGAAGAGAGAGTAAAGTAAGAGAGAGTATTGTTTCCATTTTTAGAAACGTTTTATTTTTAATGGGACAGACTAAAAAAGAAAACGTGTCATTTCTAATGGGACAGAGGGAGTAGTTAAAATGAAGAAAAAGTAAAGTAAGAGGAAGAATTACATAAAAGAGAATTGTATATACATTATTATCTTACTCACTTCACTTTATCTATACTCAAACTATTTTATTATCATTTTTGCAAAACAACGTCCAATTTAGAACGCATCACTTATAATGGGACGGAATGAGTAATATGTTTCACTGATTTATTTCACTTACATTTTATTTACATTTTATTTAAAACTAAATATAAGTGGAATCTACATCTACTGTCGTGAGACTAATGAAGTAGGAGTAACATATTAAAGGAATATTGCTATGATGATTAACATTGTTTTGATAAGATAAGACATTTTGGTCTAATTAGAGACTCTCACATGCCATATCAAATTAAGAAAATATCGTTTTGGACATTTTGATTTGTATTTTGTCATATCCTTTAATTTAGACACCCCATCCATTATTAATTGAAACACTTTTTTTAATACTGAATTAAGTAAAGCTATGTTTTGTTAATAAAAATAAAAGTACTACAGTACTTATTTTTACCAAAGCATAATTCATTTACTTTAAAACATAAAAAGAAATGTAAATCATTTGACAAGGAACAATTTACGCATAAAAAAAAGAAATATAGTTAAAGACATTTTCCGTTAAACTAACATCAATACTTCGAGATAAATAAGAATTTCTTTTTCAAAAATAAACCTTCATCTGAGAGTAGTAGTACTAGTAATTTTTTATTTACTATTCACTTAAAAACATAACAAAAAAAAGAGTAAAAGATAAAACGCATTTCCGGGAATACGACTTTACTTCAACAAGCTTCCCTACACACACGGCCGTCGGTGGCGATCAGATCAACCAAAAACCGATCTCGCGGCGGCCGAGTTCTCACCGTCGGCCGCATCAATTCCGTTTCTTCTTCTCTCAATCGCTTAATTATCGATCCGCTGAACTCCAATCTCAACCAATGGCTGTTAAACCCAAGTCCCGCACAGTTCTCGAACCCTTCGCACAATCCGCCGTCGACTCCGCCGCCTCTCCGATCAAACACGCCGCTCTCTCCAAACTCTCCGACGACCAATCTCTGATCTACATCGCCAATCTCTCCGGCGTCCTCTCACTCTACTCGCTGCGAACCTCCCCGCCGCAAATCGCCTTCGTCAGACGCCTCGCGCTGCCCGGCACCGGCGCGCTGAGCTCGATCCTCCCCCTCGTTCACATCGGTAAAGTCATTGTCCTCGTTGATGGATATTTATACCTAATTGATTCCAATTTAGCTGAAACGCCTAAGAGAATTGCTCTATTTAGAGGAGTCACTGCGATTTCTCGGAAATTTCGAAGTCGAAGCTGTAGTTCGGAATCTCTTCATAGCAATGGCGTTGCTCAAGCTGATTATGTTCATAGAAATGGCGATGGTAATGATGTGAAGAGTTTCTTCGCGGTTGGGATTGGGAAAAAATTGGTGTTAGCGGAATTGGTTTTGGGTGGCTCTTTGGTGATATTGAAGGAGATTCAAGGGGTTTTTGATGGATTTATTACGACTGTGCAGTGGATTGATGATTCTGTGTTTGTTGGTACCAAAACTGGGTATTATTTGTATAATTGTGTGAACGGGCGGTGCGAGCTGATCTTTTCACTACCAGATTCGTCTAGTTTGCCGAGATTGAAGTTGCTGGCAAAGGAGTCGAGGGTGATGTTAATGGTTGACAATGTAGGGATTGTTGTGGACCTGGTGGGGCAGCCTGTGGGAGGCAGCTTGGTGTTTAAGGAGGCTCCTGATTCGATTAAGGAGATAGGAAGTTATGTGATTGCTGCGAGGAATCTGACGTTGGAAGTGTATCACAAGAAAACGGGATTCTGTGTTCAGAGGCTTACGTTTGGGAATGGAGGCGCAGGGCCGTGCATGCTGGCGGATGAGGAGAGCGAGAATGGGAAGCTTGTTGCAGTTGCAACGAGTTTAAAGGTATCTAAAGAGCTTGAAAAATAGTGATTGAATCTTGAGTTGAATGTGTAATGCGTCACTGTGAATCATAGATTATGTACTTGCATTGTTTTTTATTATAATGTTATTCTGTTTAGAATTTAGATCAAGGCATCAGCTGCATACAGTAGATTGCTCGATCTTTTACCTAATATGTTACTGAAAAAGGTCTAAGTAATGAATTTGGAGTCAAATTTAACTGAGACTTGATTGTCGATAATTTTGTTGATCGCCTTTCTTTTCCGGACACTTATTTTGTTGTAATATGTCTCTTATTTTTTTGTATCGAAGCTGATCTGCTACTGGAAAGTTTCTGGAGAAGAGCAAATTAAAGATCTGCTCAGGAAAAAGAGCTTCAAGGAAGCCATCTCCTTGGTTGAAGAGCTAGAGAACGATGATGAGATGACAAAGGAGATGCTCTCGTTTGTCCATGCACAGGTGGGATTCCTGTTGCTATTTGATTTGCATTTCAAGGAAGCAGTAGATCACTTCTTGCTTTCAGAAAACATGCAGCCTTCTGAACTTTTTCCATTTATCATGCCAGACCCAAACCGCTGGACACTGCTGGTATGTGTAAATTCCTTTCAGTTTTGTGCTCATTGGGCAGCTTTAAGTTTTTCTTTTTGTCCTTTTTGAATGTCACACCACTATCTTAGTCTTATTCTCTAAAACTTTTGTCCATGTTATCATGTGCATCTGTTGTTACTAATGTATGTTAAATTGTTTGGATCCAGGTCCCAAGAAATCGGTATTGGGGTTTGCATCCTCCTCCAACACCTCTTGAAAATGTAATAGATGATGGATTGACAGCTATTCAAAGAGCTGTTTTTCTAAAGAAGGCAGGTGTAGAGTCTGCTGTTGATGATGAGTTTCTTCTAAATCCCCCAACAAGAGCTGATCTGTTAGAGTCTGCCATAGAGAACATGATAAGGTGTTTCTAATTTTTTTTGAGAGGAGGTGTTTCTGAATTTCAGTTGGTAGTTATTTGATGTTCACTATATTCAGCGTCGTCCGAGGGCCAGAGTTCTTTCTATGAGTGCTTGAAATATTTCGGTTTCCCTCCCAAGGCATGTTGCATGGTGCACTACTTTGTATCTGGCTAGTTTTGTTTGTCTCACTTTCACTAATGTGCTGCAGATATTTGCAAACATGTCGTGGAAGAGATCTAGCCATTTCAGTGAAGGAGGGAGTTGACACTCTTCTGATGTATCTTTACAGAGCTCGGAATTGTGTTGATGACATGGAAAGGCTTGCTTCTTCGGAGAACTGCTGTGTAGTGGTATGGATTGCCTTTTACTTCTCCCTCAATTAGCTGAGGTATCTGTTATGGACTGATTTATTATGTCCTTTTATGGTCTGTAATAATGGAAGATTGAATATGAGGTTGGTTAGCATTCAGTGCTTGACTGCTTGAGTGGCTTCTAAATTCTTATTGCTGCAAAGTTTTGTGAGTCAACTAAAAGATTTTGTAACAATTGTGTTAGAATAAGTGAATAAATCTTGCTTTGTGTTAATAATGGCACAAGTTCTATCTAAATCAAATTACCGACTTGTCTAAACAATGACCATGGGAATTCAATGGGCAGTGCAGGAGGAGCTAGAAGCACTAATGAATGAATCTGGGCATTTGCGAACACTTGCTTTCCTTTATGCTGGCAAAGGAATGAGTGCTAAGGCTGTTTCTACTTGGCGTGTGTTGGCCAGAAAATATTCGTCAGGAAGCTATCGTAATGAACAATCTGAGGAAATTGATTTACAAGATCCCACTAGAAGGTTTATCTCAAATAGGGAGACTGCAGCAATAGAGGCATCTAAGATTCTCGAGGAATCATCAGACCAGGATTTGATACTTCAGCACCTCGGATGGGTTGGTGACTAACCCTTCTGAATATTTTCAGCTTTTTGCTTGATATATCTGATTTTGTGTTGGACCTTTTGTTTCTCTTTCTAGATTGCAGATATTAGCCAGGTGCTTGCAGTTCAAATTCTGATATCAGAAAAAAGGAGCGATTTACTATCACCAGGCAAGGCTAACAGGGATATTAATAGGCGTCATGATATTCCAAGCATGTGCTATTTATTTTCTACTACTATATTTCAAGACCTGAGAAGTTTCCAGGATTAAGTTTGATGGACTATTATGTCCTTGTATCTAAAGAGAAGAGCTCCCTAGTTGGTTGCGGTAACATACTATGATATACTCCCTCCGTCCCAAGGTAGATGACCCCTTCCTTGGGCGGCACGGGAGTTTATGCATCTTTATTTTGTGTGTTGGAGAGAGTAAAGTAAGAGAGAGGGAATAAAGTAGAGATAAAAGGTGTTTCCATTTTTAGTAATGGGTCATCTTGGTTGGGACAAACTAAAAAGGAAAGTGGGTCATCTTTAATGGGACGGAGGGAGTATTAACCGAAGTTACTACTATTATTTGTTTGAATGAAAAGAACTGTGCTGGTTGCTAGTAGACTTGCACATCTCTTTTCTGCCGCGGTTTTGCTAGTTTATTCATCAGTTCCTTTAGATAAAAATTTAGTACAGTATATAAATTTTAGGCGTGTGACCTTTTTGGCTAGTTTTCTGCAATTCAAATGACTTTATGTTGAACTTTAGTAATGGTATCCCTGAATTTATCTGCAAAACTTGTGATTCTTAGTTGTAATACTTTTGCTGTTATATTATGGTGCACTAATCCTTCTTTACGTTGCTGATTTTGATACAACTTTTAACGTGACAGACGAAGTTATCGCTGCAATTGATCCCAAAAAAGTAGAAATTCTTCAAAGGTATATTAATATTTATGCTGTTTTATAATTAAATGGAAATGGTGCATTTCTTACTTTTCCTTGTATACTTCTTCCAGTTAATACAATAACATTTCTACCTAATCATTTTAAGAAATCTTAGTTTACCTCGACTTATCATGATTGCTTTGTAAACCACGAATGATTTTGCGTGTTGTGATACAGATATCTCCAGTGGTTGATTGAAGACCAAGACTCTGAGGACCTGCAGTTCCATACAACATATGCACTCTTGCTTGCAAAGTCAGCACTTGAAACTTATGATGAGGAGCTTTCAACTCAAAATGTTCTCAGTGAGATGAACGTGTCTGAAAATGGAAGGAGTTCAATTTTTGATACTCCTGTTAGGGAAAGACTCCAGATATTCTTACAGTCATCAGCCCTATATGATGCAGAAGAGGTCCTCGATATGATTGAAGAGTCAGAACTTTGGCTTGAAAAGGTTGACTAATAATTCTCGAATTCAGTATGTCTATTTTACTTGAAATAATAAGAATACATAGTAAGATGTTTTTCCATATTAACAGATGAATCTGATATTGAACATTTAACTTTACTCTCTAATACTAACTAATCTGGCTTGGTTTTCTTTGGCAGGCTATTCTTTATAGGAGGCTTGGCCAAGAAGCCCTCGTGCTTGATATTTTGGCTTTGTAAGTTTGCAACACAATCAAAAGTAGGATTGCCGTATAAGTTTCCAAGAAACTGAATAAGAGCCTACTTATTGTTGAAGTATAGTGCATGTAAAATAGGGAGATTCATGGTATATAATCAAGAGTGACAAGGTTTATATGTCCCTTTTAATTTATTAGGAAACTGGAGAACTTTGAAGCTGCTGAAAACTACTGCGCAGAGATTGGTAGACCAGATGCTTATATGCAGTCAGTTATCTTTCTCTCCTTTTATTCATTAAAATGCTGGGGATGATACTTTCTCCATGGCTTAATATTATTCTTTCTCTGCGATGCCATCAGGTTGCTCGACATATATTTGGATCCTAAGGATGGCAGAGAGCCCATGTTCAAAGCCGCTGTCCGTCTTCTCCACAATCATGGAGAAATGCTAGATCCTTTGAAAGTGCTCGAGGTATAAGTTTGCATCCCACTTTCCCATCTTCTTTTTCTGATTATGAATACGACTTATTTATGTTACTTATTTCCTGTCCCAGAGATTATCACCGGATATGCCTCTTCAGCTTGCTTCAGATACAATATTAAAAATGTTAAAAGCCCGGCAACATCATCGACTGCAAGGAAAAGTATGTTTCGTGATATGCTCTTTCTCTTTGCACTGCCATGCTTCCATATGCCCTTCTGTCAAAAAATTACTTATTATTCGGTTGTTTTGGATAATCATTAGAAATTGACATGATTCAGGCTTCGAAGGTTAGTTTGTGTAAAAAAGAAATTTGTTGATGATAGCAATGATAATCAGGCCCTTCGAGACTGCTAAATATACCACCTTTTTCGCAGATTGTTCACAAGATGTCTCATGCCTTGAATGTTGATGCGAGTTTAGCAAGACTGGAAGAGAGGTCCCGCCTTGTGCAGATTAATGATGAAAGTACTTGTGATTCTTGCCATGCTCGTCTCGGTACCAAGCTGTTTGCAATGTACCCAGACGATTCTGTTGTTTGTTACAAGGTTTGTTGATTGTTTTGTTCCTCTCTATGGTTTATGTCTGAATTTTATGCTCCATCTTGGATTGATGGACGCCTTTCTTGCAGTGCTACCGCCGTCAAGGTGAGTCCACTTCAGTCAGTGGCCGTGATTTCAAGAGAGAGATATTGCTTAAACCCGGATGGCTGGTTACTCGATGAAATGCTGAATATATAATTCTCAATTCAAGATGACACGGTACAGCTATATTAAACCTGGACAAGCGAACAGATATTAGTCAAATTCATCTTTCAATCGGAATTTTGCTGGGTTAGTTTAACTTGCTATGAGGTTAGTTGATCTGAGATAGCCGCCTCAGCTGTTTGCTTCTTACCAAGTTATAGATGTGTAATATTTGAGGAAATTTAGAGTAAAAATTTGCAGGAGAAGTAGAAATTTTTGTTGGAGACGATGTATATAATCTTGTAAACTAGCTAAATTTCTGACTCGAGTTCCAATTCTTTCCTTACTGTTGTTACGCATTGTGCTTGTGCGATTGATTTTGTAACGACAAACAAGATTCGAATCGCTGAATAACATGACATTATTTATATTTACATATCACCGATTTGAGTTTGTCTGATTACCAAAAAAAAAGAACACACAGATACGCAGTTAAAGTGGGCTCCAAACGCCACCTCCTCCCTTGGATGTGAAGGGCGTCTATGATGATGTGAAACATGTTGTAAGACGTGGTGGCGGGTGGCTGCTTGCTGATATGTTCTTCACCAAGAGGCTCATAGACTCGATCTGCTGCTATGGCTCCTGCAGTTCTTTCCAAATGAGAGTATTTTTCTCGTTCTGCAGCCAGGCGGAGTTGCTTGCAGGCGCTGCACGGGCGAGGGGTTTCTCCGGGCGACCATTTTTCTGTAACAAAATGTTTGGTGAATGGGCTCTATTTACAGTGGTGAACTACCGATTTCCTGCCACGTGGCACAGCTTTGGCGGGGAAATAGACAATGCATCTTTGGTGGGAAAATAAATACGGTATTCATTTATGATTTACCGTATTAGACTTTCCGTACAAGTGGGGTCGGATGGGTTAGATGATCGCATCTGGCTAGGAATGTCAGAGTGTCCACTGTAGATGGCCGGGCCAAGCCACAAAGTGTGGCCAGACCACAAAATCGTGGCCGGGCCACCAATGCCCATGTTTCCCACTATAGTGGACATGGTCAAGCCACCAAAAATTTTATTTTTTCCATTTTATTTATATTTTAATTAAAGACGGGTATATTTATAGAATTTGTGTAGGAAAGAGGTAAAAAAATGTGTATACTTATAGAATTTTAAAAAAATTATCAAAAAATATGGAGAGCCGCGGCTCATGGCCAATACAATAGGAGGGCCACGGCTCCCGCCCAAGAGCCGCGGCCGGGCCACGATCGTGGCGCGCCCACGTCCACCCCCTCCCGCCGCGGCTGCCCACCCCAGTCACTATAGGGAGCCGCGGCTCTCCCGTGGCCCGGCCGCGGCTCTTCTATAGTGGACACTTTCAATGTAATCCGCAACCTGTGTGCCAGCCCGCATAGCCCGCTAAATTTATAGGGTTAGGGTCGATAAAATTGCAGCCCGATTAACCCGCCACCCGTTAGGGTTTTATTATAATAATAGATAAATAAATTAGAAACTTCAAATACACTAAAAAAATATATTTAAATTTCTAAAACATGCTTTAAAATTTCGTGATGTTTATATTTTATTTTGCATAAATCTCAAATATTAGTATTTGATCATATTTATGTTTGAGTTTAAGCATATATCTCAAATTCATCATAATTAAATATTTTACATTTTTATAAATATAACTAATTTCCACCATTATTTATTGGATTGATCGCATGTTAATTTTATCGGTAGCAATCCGATTAACCCGCTGGGCTAGCCCGAAACCCGAGCTTTTAGGGTTAGGGTTAAACTTTTATAACCCGAAAAAATACTAACAAAACTCCATTTCCTTAAATCCCGTGCCTAAAAGTTTTTGCTCACTTATCTTGGGACGAAGGGAGTACTATATTACTCCCTCCATTCCATAATAATGGAAGCATTTCTTTTCAGCACAGAGATTAAGAAAAATTGTGTTAGGTAAGTTAACTAAAGGGAAAAATAAATAAGATAGAGAGATGAAGAGAGAAAAAAGTAAGAGAGAGTAAAATAGGTGTGAAAAAATGTGTTGACTTTTACTAAAAAGGGAAATGACTATATTACTATGGAAAATACTAAAATGACAAAATGACGCTATTACTATGTAACGGAGGGAGTACTAGTTAAAAACACCCCGCCAATACTTTATTACAGTGTTCCATTCTAGTTAATTCATTTAATTACTCTCTTTTAGTTATATGAATTTAATCAAATCAAATCCATGATACTATATTACTCGTATATTTTGATCTTAGAATTTACTCATTAACTATTACACAGATGAGGACGTAAATAAATAAAAAATAGTTCCCAGGTCATTTACTTATTATTATTAGCTAATAGCTACCTTTATATAGTAATTATAATTATTCATACATGTAAAATGATAAAATAATACTATAAGAGTAAAATTATATAATCACTCATAATTTCAACAAATCATTGCTATTTGATAAGAAAATAAGAAATTTAAGTTATCACGGCAAACAAAACATACTCCCTCTGTCACATTCAAGATAGTCACCTTTCCGTTTTTGTTTTTCCCAATCAAGATGATGACTTTCAATTTTGGAAATAACCCCTCTCTCCTCATTAAAATATTCAACTACATTTTTTCTCTCCACTTTATTCCACCTACGACACTTCCTAAAATCTCATGTCACTTAAGAATGTGGTCATCTTAAGTGGGACGGGGGGAGTATTAATCATAATTAAATCATAAATAAAATTTAATAGCTTTACTTTAACTAGGTGAAATTATGAGTTAATATAGTTTCATTCTTATAGTACCATTATTTTACCATTTCATGTATATGAATACTTATACTGTTAAATATAAACGTAGTTAATAATAAGTAAATGACATGAAAATTAGTCTTGTTATTTGTGTTTTTACTATTTTTTATATTTCTTACATCAATTATACATAAAGAATTCATGTTTTATAGCACTTCATTAATAACTTATTCAAAATTTATGCATAACTGATAATTTCAATTTTTTTAGCTATTTTTGCAATCTATTCATTTCTCTTGCAGCTCTGTTATGTATAGGTTTGTTTCTATAATTGTCTGACACTAAAAATATGCAATTATTGTTAGTGTAATTTGGAACCCCAAGTAAAAAAATAATGTGATCGCATTATAATAAAATTAATTTTCAATCTAAAACGCAAAACTTTCAATAATGTATAATAACATTATTAACATAATAACATAATTTTACCAACACAGCATATAAATTTAGTTATCACATCTATAAGTATATCATCAATCTTGTGTTAGTACACTTATTATCTTAGTATTAATAATTGTAATATAAAAACTGAATTAAAAATAGTTAGCATTGATATACTTTATATGTAAAAATTAATTACATTTTCTCATATAATCGCCTTGTTGTAGTTACATTGAATCAAACCAATCTACCAACACAAAAGAAATGTTCATCACTGCCTACTATTAGTAACAGACAAAATGAAGCTCTTCCTCTTCTTCTGCAACTGCTCCTTCAAATGCCTAATCTTCGCCTCCACCCTCGCCGAATATCCGACCTGCGTCTCCCTCTTCGACCTCTCCTGCTCCCTCTCCCACACCACCGAGTCCCCCACGGCGTCCCTCTCCGTCCGCTCCATCTCCCTTATCACATCCTCATCCGCCGGATAAAACGACCGCCGCACCGCCAGGTGCACGAAATACGGCATCAGGGCCGCCGCCACCACCAGCGGCGTCGCGAGCCAGTACACCGGCGCGGCGCCTATCTGGTCCGTGAAGACCTTATACGCAGCAGCATCGGAGTAGGCGGAGCTGTAGAGGGAGAGGAAGGCGTACCAAGAGAGGATGCTGCCCCAAGTCAAGAAGTGGCTGATCCAGGTGAAGTGGGAGGTGATGAGGGCGATCTGGCAGTTGACGGCCCAGATGGCGCAGGTGTAGGTGGCGGCACCAAGGTGGGTGGCATCCGCGGGGGAGCCACGGCGGTCGAGGGCGGAGGGGGAGAGGATGGAGATGGGGAGGGTGAAGAGGATGAGGGAGGTGAGGATGGCGTTGGAGATCCACCCAAGGATTCGTTTCCAGCTGAAGCATGTGTTTTGCTGGCCGTGTTTGTAAAGGGCGGGAAACTGCATAACGGTTGGTTCAGTTAAAAACTTTCAGTCGAAAAAATCATGAAATTTAGATTTATTTGCGATTATTCAAACTATTTTGAATGAAATTATACTACTATTGATATGACACTCGAAAAATATATGTATACTGGTCATTATGATAGCCTAAAAATGTATATATGGAGGGTATCAAGATTATAAAAAAACAATATTGTATTGTTTGAATAAATATATCAATATTATAATTATACGAAGATAAATCAATTCTTCCCGCCATTAGAAAATTGTGAAAAAATTCAAATTTCATGGATTTCCTGATTAATTTTCAAAATTGCAGGACTTGCTAGATTGATACTTCCTCCGTCCATAAGATAGTCTCATTTGGTGGACGATATGAAGTTTAAAGAGATAATATGGGTAAAATATGATAGAAAAAAGAAGATAATATGGGTAAAATAGAAGAAAAAGTCATTATAAATGAAAATGAGGCTAATTTTGGTGGATGGACAAAAATATAAACATTAAATTTGTAAATGGATGCAGCACTTAGCTTAGTTAGACCGGTTTGGTTTTCGACCTAACTTATTCGATTATCAACCAAAAACCGAATTGGTTAGTTCGCTTCGATCTTTTTGAACCGTTCAATTAGATTCGGCCTTAATCGGAGTAAAAAGGACATTGATTCGAAGTCGAATTTTTACCTTGATGCAGACATCGGACGAGACGTCTTGCTCTAGGACGCCGAGGGCGACGACGGGCAACGAGGTTAGGAGCACGTTGAACATCACCATGTACCAATCGTCGTAAAACTCTTGCCCCGAGAAGCCGGTGAAAACGTTGTAGTAGAACAGCGTCAGCCCAAACGCCACATTTTTGTACACAAAGTAAAGAATCTGCAAAACAATCATAAAAATCAGGTTTCTGTCACATTTTTATTTAAGCATGAAATAAAAATTGAATATTTTGTAACAAATTAAATTATCACCATCTTAGAAATCCTTCTATAACACCATTGGCCGTGGATGATCAACAATCTCTCCAAAAATCGAAATTCAGGCAATGAGAAATCACTTGCCATCACTGCCTGCAAGCATATGCAAAAACATCATAAAAACACACACAAACACACAATAATATGGCAAAAAACTAACTGAAAAAACACCTGCATTCCTTCCATCCCACTTATCCCAACTCCAATATCAGCTTCCTGAATCATGCCAACGTCGTTGGCTCCATCTCCGATGGCCAAGATCGTCTTTCCCGAGTACTCCTTCACCCTCCTCGTGATCTGAAAAAAATGACGTTCAATGAGCTAAACAGCACCCATTAGGCCAAGAAAAGATCAAGAGAAACACGACCCTCTCCCTACCGATGCCTTCTGCTTGGGGGAGACGCGGCAGCATATGACGACGTCGCAGTTCATAGCAACCGACAAGAACTTTTCAGACAGATTGGTGTTCAGACACAGCTCCAGAGCCTTTCCATCCACCACAAGAGCAAAAGGGGATTTTTCTCCTATGTCTTCTTCAATAAACAATTGGTTGAATCTTTGCAATTGGATCATAATTTCTTCCTTTGCATCCTGAAAAACTAAAAACAAAGAGTCTTTCATCCCAAATTCAAGCATTTTTATCATCCAAGAATGATGAAGATTGGATTTTTTGAGTGTAAGACCGACCTTCGCCTTCATCCGCACCTCGTTGCTCGTGGAGAGATGGAGCTGCTCCATGTCGTGGCGGAGCAAACTGCAGGCGAATCTGCAAAAACAGGCGGATCAATAGGGATTTTCGACGAAAAAGACAATGAAGAAGGTCTCACCCTATATTCACTGCTGTCTCCTTCTTGTCACCAGTTAGTAACCAAATCTTCAGCCCTGCTTGTGCTAGCTTATCTATGCATTCAGGAACCTGTGACCAACCAAAATCGAAAAATCGAAAATAGAAAAACACATCATACTTCGAAATCGAATAATAAATAACTAACAGAATCTCAAGATTGACACACACCCCTCTCTGGAGCTTATCTTCAACTGCCACAGCACCTAGCAGGATGAGATCCCTCTCTATCATATCGGATGCACTCTCGAGCAGCTCGTCTCGCTCCGGGCCTACAGCGGCCTTTGCCTTGGCAAACACCCCGCTCCACTTCTCGTACTCAGAGGCACCTACTCTTCTGTAGGAGAACACCATTGTCCGGAGCCCATCTTCTGCATAGTTCGACAGGTGCATCACCGTTGCTTGCTGGTACGTCCTCCCGCCGTCGCTCAGCCTATCAAAGATAACCCTACACACACACACCAAATCATTACACAACACACACAAAATTGAACCAAAATCCCTCTCTCTGATAACAAAAGAACATACTCATCAGCCCCTTTGCAGAAAAGGAAGATTTCACCATCTTCATTCCTCACTATCACAGACATTCTCTTCCTTGAGCTATTGAACTCCAACAAATTTAAAAGCTTATATTCCCTACACACAAATTGACACTTTGTTACGCACAAAAACACACACATAAACACAAACCAAAGCAGCATTGCATCACACACACACCTCATCACCTCCACCCCTGACATAGGATCAACCTCCTCAACAACCATAGCAGACTGAGTCCTCTGACAAAACCTAAACCCGAACTCCCTGGCTGCAACAAGAAACGCGACCTCCTCAGGCGACTCAGCCTCGTACCCCGCCTCCCCCTCAACCGGAATCCCAGTATGGCAAAGAGCCATCACCCTAAAAAACATCACCATCTCCCCCACATTAGACCTGTAAATCCACATCTTATCCATCAACCTCCCATCCCTAAAGTTAAACCCCTTAACCCCCCTCTCCTTCTCCGAAACCGACACCCTCGAATCCCTCCCTTTCCCTCCACCACCACCACCTCCGCCACTCAAACCTTCCTTCTCCGTGCTCCCATCCGCAGTAAACAGATCAAACATCTCAACACTCCTCGCGGTCGAATCAGAGGCGCCGTCCAAACTAAACCTATGCCTCTCCACATCAATGTTCATCCTCCTAGAAGCAGCTAAATCAACCTCAGTCACCTCACCACCAAAAGAAATCCCCTCAATCGAACACTTCCTAAACTCCATCTGATTACACGTCAGCGTCCCCGTCTTATCCGATAAGATCATCTCCACCTGCCCGAGCTCCTCGTTCAGATTAGACGTCCTCGCCTCCACAGCCTTCCCCGTCGCCTCATCATACATCGCTAAATCATTGTTGATCATCATCGCCTGCAGCACCTTCACCACCTCAATCGACACATACAGAGAGATCGGAATCAAGTAGCCGTAAAGCATCAACGCCTTCACAAACTGCAGAAAACCGCTCAACACCGCCCGATCCGGATCAAACAGCTCATCATCGCCGCCGTGGAGCCGCAGATACCACCTCTCCACATCCGATCTCATCGTGAAAACCGCAGATCCGACCGCCGTCACCAGAGATATAAAAACCATCACTCCGAAGAGGAGATAAATCACGCGATCCATCGTCCTCTCCACTCTGCTCCGCTTCGACGGCGATCTCGTCGAATTCCTCACCGCCTTCGTGTCTCCGCCGCTGAAAATCACCGCTCCGTACGCGAATTCCGTGTTCCTGAGCTTCGAATCGCGCAGCAAAATCTGCGCCGTAGTTAACGAATGCGTCTCCTCGTTCAAAATCAGATTACCTACGAATGTGTAGAGGCTCGGATTCGGATCCTCGCAGCGAATCGTAGCTCTGAAATCGCGAAACGAGGCTTCCTCGTCTAGAGAGAGAGTCGATTCCAAGCTCCGTTTCGCTTTGAGATTTGTTTCTCCGTCGAGATTCATCGTCTCCACGTAACAAAGTCCATCCTCGTAGCTCGAACTGAGGAGAAGAAGATCGCTGGGGAAATACTCGTTTTTGGAGACCTTCACCACATCTCCAACCCCCAAATTCTCCCATGATTTCTGCACAAACAATCCTTCTCCGGCGTGAACCAACACCTTCCTCGAATTCACTTTCCTATCCTGCAATTCGAGAGAATCGAGTTCAGTGTTCTCGACTATCGGTAGAGTGGTTAATGCCTAAGCGAGTAACGAACACGAAAAATAGTTGCAACGAGCTAAAATTGAATTTTCCGAAAATCAGAACGAACAGGTCGAAAGTTGAATTTTTTGGTTAGGACTTTGGCCCCGTGCCGAATTTGCCACGAAGCCAAAGTCCTAAAGTTACCACTCTAATATTTTGGTTGGAGGTTCTGAAAGTGACATCAGCAGCTAAAGTCTCGGATTCGAGTCCACTGATTACCTGTAAGAATCTGTGCCAGTCTTCGACGGCCTCTTTGACCATGCTAATCCCGATGACGAACACGAGCGGGGCCACCACGCTGACGCGGTTGAACGCGGCCAGCGGCGTGAGCGAGAGGATCGCCGCGAGAAGGAAGTACAAGTTCGCGACCCTCCGGAACTGCTCGAACAACGCGATTGGGACGAACGTCGCGACGTTGTACTTCGTCGTCGACACGTAGTTGCTGGAGTACTTGTAAGGCTTGCTCCTGTGCAGCCGGGACTCATTGCAGAACACGACGCGCGAGAACCCCGGCTGCCCGAGAAGCCGATCGGCCACGGGCGCGGACGACTGATCGTCCGCGCCCGGCCGGAGGCACGAGAACGTGTAGAGCTTGCTCCATTTAAGCTTATGCTTCTTCTTCTCCTTCATCCCTCTCTTTCACTACTACTCTCTCTCTTCACCATTCATCTATTAATAAAAACTAGATTCGTTGATGTTGATGATGATGACACTTCCTTGTACAATCAATCGTGACAGAGCTTCGAAGATAACAATGATGTTAGAAGAGGGAAAAGAAGGAAACAAAAAAACTACCAAAAATAATTATTCTTAATCCAAAACTTTGTTCATATATGCTTGTCTGTCATTCTTGATTTAATCACATAATTATTTTTTTAATTCAAGGGATTTTCTTGGATCAATCAGGCTGGCCTGCATGCATAAATAATAGTGAAAAAAAGCACTAAAAACCAAGTGACATGAATCTCTACGAAAAGGCATTGACAAATCCGAAAACCCATAGTTTTTTAAAGTGGTAATTACTAATTAGATTAAAATAATTAGTGTTACATGTGATAGAGTGATAGCTAGTTGATTCTCTATTTGACTTGTTGGATTTGATTAATTGCTCATCTTCTTGTTCCACTATGTAATCCGGCATAAAACTAGCCACATTTTATGGTTGCTTAATTTTTAAACAAAGTAAGCAAATTTCATTTTGTTTTCCTTAAGTGAAAGAACCAAGATTTTACAATAGATGAAATACTCACTTTGGTCCCGTCTCATATTTGACCAATATGAATTTTAGTAAATTATTTAACTTTATTAGTAAAAATAAGCAAAAAAGGTTAGTGAAATACGAAAGGTTAGTGAAATATGAAATTTACTGCTAAAAAGTTTAAATAAAAGTGGAATGGGAGACATTTATTTTAGTATTTTATCAGATTATTCATAAACGTATTACTTACTTTTTAATAGCTTAAATTATAAGAGAATGGTAAAAAAAAAGTTAATGATATGTGAGTTTAGATTTTAACTTTTTATGTATTGAATTTACAGTGAAATATGAGTAAATTCATTAATAGAATATAAGATTTATTTATTATAAAAAAATTAAAAAAATATCGGATAAAATAAAATGATACAATATATTGATGAACGATTAAAATGAATTTTACAAACGGCCAGCAGATTTTGTAGTGTGGATTTCGAGATTATGTGTTATACAAGAAATGAAGTTACGTCGTAGATAGGCTAGATTAAATTTTTAATTGAAACGGCTAGAATCTAGGAATTAATTAATAAAGCTGATTCGTACAGTCTGAAATTGGGTGTTAGTTTTTTTGCAAATGTCCAATAAAAATAAAAATATTATGGGGAAAGAGGATCATGATTAATGCAACAGTTCATCACTAATTTCAATTCTTAATTAAGACTTCCTAGAAACATACAGTATATTTTTGTATCCTTGTGACTTAGTACTAGTTACTACACCCTAGTGGTATCTATATAGTCCGGCTCTATAGTTTTTGATATTTTAAAATGTTGAAATTATATAAAAGTAAAAAATAAAGATGAATTATCGATGTGAGTCTTCTAATTTTAATACTAATAGTACTTTTTTGAATTGTACTATCCGTACAAGCAATAATAATATAGTAATGGGACGTAATCAATTGCTAACTAATTACCAATCTTAAATTGAGACTAATTTTCAACCATTAGATTAGAAGATCTTATGGTTAATATGATGCTAAGTATAATATATTTTAAATTTAAATAATTATTAATTAAATTAAAAGGGTATTAATGTCAAATTCTATATATAGTAATTATAACTAACTACTTTCTCTCTCCTCAAAATCATCTCAAATCTTTAAATTTACGTAACTCTCTCAATTTAAATTATTTTTTTGCAAAAAATATATCAAATTAAAGATAATTTAATAAGGATTCCAACGAGATATCAATTGCATATGTTCCGACGATGTTCGGGTGATGAAATTTGATAAATTATATTTCAATTTTCGTACATGTTGATAAGCAGCTATTTTCAACAAATGCAACAAAAAATCTCAATATATTGTAGGCAAAATCTCAATATTATGCATGTCCAATCTCAATAAAAATGTGTTGATATTCCAATGTCATATTGTTGATATTTGTAATACACAATGTTGATATAAAAAAACACTCACGAAAATTATCATATGATAACATAATGACGATATACCCTTTTGTTGATATTTTGTCTACTATTTATTGAGATTTTGTGAGCTTTAATCTCATCCACTCATTTTAAAATCCAAGGGTGGAGATTTAGTCTTGATATTGGATTAGAGTGCTAAAAGCATTAGAATATGACCCATATAGTAATATAGCTTATTTGATTTGAAAGATTATAAGATTTATGAATAATGGGACTATATGATTAAATATTTATATATTTGGTTTATTAAATGAAATTTTATAATTTAATCTTAAATGAATAATGATGTGATAATAAGTTATAGTCGTTCTTTTAATTAAAATAATTTTTTAATTTAATCTTAAATAATTAATTATATAATAATGAGTAAGCAATAGAATGACACCATAGGATATAATTAAATAGAATCACTTACTAAGAACTAAATTTGAGTCACAAAATACTCAAAGAATGAGCTAAGATGCAAAATTAATTCTCTCAAAATTCATTTAACAAATAACATTCTATTTTTTGGAATAATTTATATGCCAACTATATTGGCGTTTTGTTATTGTTAGATGGCTCAATGCTAATGCTCGAGCTCATTGTCTAGGTCTCCTACAACATGACCCGGATCAAATTCCTAATATAAATTTGAAATGTGGTCATTGGTGATCAAACCAAACAACAGACATCAACATTTTAAACCACTTTTACGTCTTTAACGATATGTTAGATGGTAGGACATCCACTACAAACTTCACGGCCAATGAACCTTGGAGAGAAAAGGGCCACACCCTCACGAACGACATCCATCTGAGGTGTCCGACTTTCGTCAAGACCTTTCCTCATCAATCAGGGCTCGTTTCAGTTACATATGTTTTAATTTCAGTTGCGTGATTTTAGTTACTTAATAGAATTTTAGTTTTTTATTCGTAAATTAATTTAATCGAAAATACTTCAATAGATATAGTAATAAATATGAAAATTGGATAAATAACGCAGTGTCCACATAATTTCATAATATCATAGATATAGTAATATTTTGAATTTGTCACAACCAATACAAACGACCTGTTGCGGCCCGAGCAAATATCAAATATAACCCGAGCTCATTGTTCCGGTCCACAACATGTCCCGGTTCAAACAAACTGGGCTCAATTTCGCACTTGCACTTATCCAGTTCTTCTCTAGCATCATCGATCTGATCCGAAATTATTCGATAATCATCGGAATCTAAGCTCCTCCGCGCCATTTTTAGGTTGCGGTCTACTTCAATGTAATTCTTCGAGCACAAACGATACTTCTCTTTCCACTTCACATCGTTCGTGTCTTTGTACCACTTGTAGAGCTCGTCGCTGAATGCCTCTGCCTTTTGCATCGCCACACTAATCGTGCAATCGGCGATGCTTACACTGTCGGATTCAGAGCAGTGATCTCTCAATTGTTGAACGACGTCGTTTGAGGTCTTCGATTTTATTCGATATCGGGCGCTAGAAATTGGAATGGTAATGGCGAGGATGAGAGCGATGAGTATCGTTTTATGTAAATAAGAAGCCATGTTTTTTTATTATAGGTTATGTTACATTTCTTTATGATTTTGTTGATGAAATGTTTCTTGAATTTAATTTGTTTATAACGTTATATAGTTGTAACTTGTGTCATTAGTGTTTGCTTACGTTAAGTATTTTATATAGTTATGATGTTAGATTATTAATGCCATGTCTTTATAAATTGATCACTTTAATTTTAATGCGCTTTTGCCAAGTTGTCAATATTTAATCTCCCTCCATTGTCTTTTTGGGATGTTTCAAAACTTAAAATTATCATACGAATTTTTTTAGTAAAATAAACATATTAAATCTTTATAAAGAATATATAATAAAATGGGTAAACAAAATGAAAACACCGTAGTATCAATAGTTTTGAACTTTTGATGTTTAATATTTTTTGTTTTTTATTCACACATTATAAACTCGAGTTACTTAGATATATATCCATTTCTTTTCGGTTATAAATTAAGAGGTTTTCTTTCACGGTTTTATTATGAATAATGTAGTATGGCCATCTATTATTTCGTAACCATAAAATATTATGGATGAAACTTTCCCATAAAAAAAAAAAAACAAATCATCGTATCAACATAAATAAGACACAAATATATACTTTTTGAAGGTTTCTAGACACAAATATATACTTTAAATTAAAAATAACTTACTATATACCTACTTACGTACCAAAGTATTAATAAATCCAAATTGCAAGTATCTAAAAATAATTTGTTAGTGATATTGTCCTATTTTAAGAAGTAAATTACTATACTACCTGTTGACGCTATCAAAATATTCACTGGATAAATTTTTGTTATTATAATAGTATTTATTAAACTAACTATTTACTTCTTCTCTATCATTCCCTATATAAAACCGAAATTTAAAAATTATCCAAGTAAATATATCATCATTATTATCTTATTATTACAAAAACCGAAATTGCAAAATTATTAGAGGAAATCAAACCCAAATTACAAAAAATATTTACTACTATATTATTATTATTATTAGTTATTTTAATATTTCAACTATCGTATCTATCTAATTAAACAGGTATCTTAATATACTTAGCTCTGTGTCTAGATCATATAGTCGTGTCACAATTATGTCAACGTGAAAGTGAAACATATAGAATCGTACGAATTTAAAAGGAAAATTTTCTCAATAATGATACAAGCAAGAATATTTTCATATTATTACTTCAGCAATAATTTATCCAACTTAAATTCATATTTCCACAAAATCAAAACTATTGTTATTTGAAATTCACCGGAAACTAGTCTAAACGGGTTGCTGCAGCCCGAACAATGTCCAAATAAATCTGAATCTCATTATTCCGGTTCTCAACATGACCGGGGTCAAACGAACCCGACCCGAACACTCTCCCGCACTTTTTCAATTCCTTTTGAGCATTGTTAACCCGATCCGCAGTTCTCCTATAGTCATCGGAATCAAAATCCCTTTGTGCATCCTCGAGGTACGCGCTCACTTCTTCGTAATTCTTGGAGCACGAGCCATATTTCTTTCTTATTTTATTGTCGCTGGTATCTTTGTACCACTGGTTGAGCTGGTCTCCAAACACATTGGATTTCTCTAGTGCTAGATTAATTACATCGGAAACCGCGTCTAATTTGTTAGAGTTTTTGAATAGGTGCGGGTTCGCCTTGATGATGCTCAAGCACGCGTCGGCTCGGTTGTTTTGAGAGCAGATGTCTCGGAGGAATTGTTCTGCGTTGCCGCCTCGTCTCCATCCTCCTCTTCTTCTCCATTCTGCTCTATTGTAGGCAATTGAATTTGGGATTGTGATGGTGAGAATGAGAGTGATGAGGATTAGTTTTTGTGAATAAGGAGCCATTTTACTAGTAGTGTGGGAATTTATTGTTGGTGATGAATATTTGTTGAAATATAAATTTGTTATATATAGTACTTGGTGTCATTAATTCTTTGCATAGGTAAGTTTCAACTTCAAATTGTGAAGTGTGGGAGATTAATTACATACTTTTAATAAATGAGTTATGTTAATGGGTATTAATTACATGCGTTTAATAAGGGAGTTATTTAAGTGTTAGTTAATTTGAGCTTTTGTCAATTTCTTTTTCTTATTTACTACAACTATTAGTTTCTAAGATCTTTAACACTACGCTTCTTTCAAAACATTGCACACGATTATGAAATAATTGACAAATTATTATTATTATTATTATTATTATTATTATTATTATTATTATTATTATTATTATTATTATTATTATTATTATTATTATTATTATTATTATGTATATAAAGGGGAAAATACTTGTTACATATTATTTATTTTGTTTAGCTATTAATTTATTGTATTATGCCCTAATTAGCCGTTTATTTTTTGAGATCTAGACAGATAAAAATAATAAAACAATTCACTGGCAATCTATTCATTACTATTACTTTATTCCATAATTGGCGAAGTTAATTCCATATTTTGTTATTAAAAATATTATTTTAATTGTGATCCAAATCATTATAATTGTAAACGTCCGTTGCAGCTCAAGTCATGTCCATGTAAACCCCGAGCTCATTGTTTTGACCTAAGCAACACGATAAGAAAATCTAATACAAACACACACAAAATTAATGAGTTTGGATCGAATCTAATGTCCTTATCGGGTTGGCCTGCTAGAAATCTGATATTTTCAAGTTGCCCTAGATTTGGATAGCCCATTAATATATAATATTATTATTTTAATTATTTTTATTCTTTTAAAAAATTTGTTTATACTTTAGTGATATACTCCCTCCATCCCAAGGAAGATGACCCCTTCCTTGGGCGGCACGGGATTTTATGCAGTTAATTTTTGTGTATTAAGAGGAGAGAGTAAAGTAAGAGTGGGGGAATAAAGTAAAGATAAAGGTGTTTCCATTTTAAGTAATGGGTCATCTTGGTTGGGACAAACCAAAAAGGAAAGTGAGTCATCTTCAATGGGACGGAGGGAGTATATGTTAAGATGACAACCCTGTTTAAAGTGACAACGTACCACCAATCTCGTATTGCCATGTGGCATGTTTTCCAGCAATATTAGAGGCATATCCAACAATACTCATTTAGTATGCGTTTACTGATTGCATGATAGTAGTAGGTGGATTGCTGTGTAGATTATTGAGTATTGTTGTATACGCATAGAATGTTTCAGTTGCAGTATATACATAGACATATTGCCTTTTTATACATTTATTTTGTTGTATAGCCTATACAGCAATACTCATTACTCTACACAACGATCCACGTAGTACTATCAAGCAATCTGTGGAAATCCATCTAAAACGCTTACTATGATATTGTTGGATAAGCCCCTAATATTGCTGGATAGCGTGCCACGTGGCAGCACGAGGTTGGTTGTACATTGTCACTCTAACTATGATGGCACCCTAATGTTCCCCTACTTTAGGGTATTGTCTAGCTTTGTTATTTAAAAATTAGGTTTAAAATGAGGTGTTATTTTAGTTTAATAATGTTCAATTATTTATTTCTTCTGTTATACACTAAATAAAACTGAAACAACAAAAATATTATACTCCATTACCTTTCATAAAATTCAAGCAATCATGCTTATGCTTTAATAGTCTCGATCGATCACACCATGTCCTATCACTATTATGTCAAGTTTTAAAACAAATATTCTACTATCAATATTTTCATATATTATTACTTCCACAATAATTTAATTAATCTCATAAAACTCCATATTATTTCATATTTCCATCTGATTAACTAGTCCAAGCGGGTAGTGGCAGCCCGAACAATGTCCAAATAAATCCCAATCTCATTGTTCCGGTTCTCAACATGACCGGGGTCAATCGAACCGGGCCCGAACACCCGCTTGCACCGGTCCAACTCATCCCTAGCCTCGTCAACCCGGTCCGCCACGCTCCGCAAGTCATCCGACCCGAAGTCCCTCTTGGCATCCTCAATGTGGGCCCTGACGTCATCATAGTTTTCGGCGCACGAGCCATACCTCTCTCTGATGGTGTTGTCGTTCGTATCCTCGTACCACTTGTTGAGCTGCTCCCCAAAAGCATTAATTTTCTCTAGTGCCAAATCAATCACATCGGAGACCGCGTCAGCGCTGTTTGAGTTGTCAAATAGGCGCGGGTCCCCCTTTATGAGGCTCAGACACGCGTCGGCTTTTTCGTGATTGGAGCAAATGTCTCTGAGGAATTGCTCCGCGTTTTTGTCGTCGCCGCGGCTAGGTGATCTTCTCCCCCATCTTCTTCTATGGGCGGTTGAGATTGGGATTGTGATGGTGAGGATGAGGGTGATGAGGATAAGTTTTTTGGAGTAGGAAGCCATTTTTAGGTATTAGTGTGGAGTTGTTTGATGAGATTGATTTGTTTTATATAGTAGTTTGTGTCATTAATTGGGAGTAATTAATTGATGCCTTTGCAAGGGTAAGTTTCATCTTCAAAATTGAATTTTTGGGTGTTATTTGATTTGGATTAATTACATGCGTTTAATAAGGGAGTTATATTGAGTGTTACTCAAATTCAAGTAACTGAATGTTACTAATAATTTAAAATTTTAACATACTACTCCTATTCCTCCGTCTTCAAAAAGTATGAATTTGAGTATGACACTGATTTTAATGCATTATTGATAAAGTAAGAGAAAGATAGATAGAAAAAATTTTAAAGTATTGTTAGTGGAGAATGAGTCCCATTCATTAGAGAGAAGAGAGTTTCCAAAATTGGAATGTTCACTCTTTGGGGACGGACAAAAACGGAAATAGTGCATACTTTTCAGAGATGGAGAAAGTATTATTATACTCTATTTGTCCACGAAAAATAGACAAATTTTATTTTATCATTTTGAACCGTCCACAAAAATAAATTAAGTTCAAAAAGAAAAGTTTTCAATCAATACTAAACTTATACATCATTCTGTGGATCCACAATCCACTAACACTCATTTCACTACCTTTTACTTTTCTTATATCTCTATTACTTTACCAATTATACATTAAAACTTGTGTCATTCAAAATCTTGTCTATTTACATACTAAAATATCTCTAAAATTTACAAAATTATTGGGGATCATGGGGCCCAGCCCATCATGTACCTTTGCCTATGATTACATACTTACTGTGAGATCTCACTGTATTTTTTTTTTCTAATTCTTCAATTTGTATCAATCAACAATCAAACCAACTCAAGATTCAATAATAATTGAAAAATATAAAAATTGGAGCCCAAACGCCCCTTTTTCTCTACATTTTACACTCTAGTTCACATCAACAAAAAAACAAAAAAAAAACTTATACAAAATCTGCAGAAGTAATTTGGAGGGCCTTCAAACATCAAACATTCAAGAAATGTGGAGACTCACAAATATCTTTACAATGACACTTTCTCTAGTGCCTTATTGCAACGCACGAGCACGAGCCGCATTGGCCAAGGCGCGTGCGTGCGTTTACGTACAACATGGATCTCCACATTCGTCGAACCACCTCGATCAACAGCTCATCTCATTGTCCTAGTTAGCTTGCACTTGGAGATGAATGTCGTGTCCGAGTAATTGAGGCTGCAGAGCTTCAAAAGCTCGGACGCACGCTGCTTGAGCGCAGGGCTGCAGCCGCTCTGGATGACGAGGAGGAGCTTCGCCGCAAGGCCGGCCTCCACTGCAACGGGTGAGCATTCCTCGGGTGAAACCTTGCATACACACCACAAGATCGACAAGGCGTGTTCTGTGCAATTCTCGGACACTCTCATCAACAGCTTCACGACATTTGGTATAGTCCCCGAGCAATCCTTAAGAGCTTGTCGACCTTCTGGCACGGACGACAGGGCGTCTAAAACGAAAAGGGCCAGCTCTACGGACTCCGGATTCAAGGCCGGTATCAGCTCCACCAACTGAGGTATAGCCCCGATGCTGACTGTCAAGACTCGGGCTTTTTCACTAGTGCAAACGAGCTTGAGTAGGCGAAGACCGGGGAAACGATGCCTCTTATCCCTCACCAGCCTCATCAATGCAGCTAACAAGCTATGGCTCGAGACGATTTGCGCCCTAAAATCGCTCTCCTCCATCAACGTCTCGATCAACCTAACACAATTCACTTTAGTCTCAACAGACCCTTCATTCAACAAATCAACAATGGATGACATCTTTGCCGGCTGCATCAACTCCCTCTTCGTCTCACAATCCAAGTCCAAATTCACAAGAATCGAAACAACCTCACACCCCACACCATAAGAGGTGAACGGGCCAAGAAATGAGAATAACAGAGCCACACCCCCTTCCTCCACAACCGCCTTCCTACCTAAACAATGCCTCACCACAACTCCCCTCAGCTCTTTAAGAGCCAGGATTCTCGATTGCCCCTTCACCGTTTTAAGGCTACCAAGAAGCTCGGACGCC
Organism: Salvia hispanica; assembly: GCF_023119035.1. Classification (NCBI taxonomy): domain Eukaryota; kingdom Viridiplantae; phylum Streptophyta; class Magnoliopsida; order Lamiales; family Lamiaceae; genus Salvia; species Salvia hispanica. The sequence goes on along the minus strand of NC_062965.1, from coordinate 17,263,465 downwards.
CTCCCATAAGCGTCCTCGGATCTCTTCCTCATTTGGACATATTTTTGAGAGAACCACATATGGATCAAATGGAGGAGAGTCTTGTTCGATGTGAGTGTGTCGTCCCACAACTCCTGCATCGTCGTGGGGCACGTGTAATGCCCCAAGCTAAACCATTTGAGGATGTTTGATTGCTCGTAGGTTTGGCCCGTGCAGAGTGTCACAGGGTCTTTCATTGGCTCAAGGGAGATGGGGCAAATGAAAACAGATGGAACTTCAACCATATTCAGCTCTTCAATCATTTTCTTGAGATCCAACTTCTCCCCTCCCACATAGTTACAATTCCCAGCTACAATTCCACTAAAAATCCCATCTTTAACCTCTCTATCTACATCCAATATGCACCCATCTAATCTCACCTCAATTCCAAGAATCCCATCTTCCTTAAACATAGGCATTCTTACCAAAAACCTTATTATGCTAAAAAAACTACTCAATTATCAACCAACATGTAATAAAACCTAGAATTTCAAGCATATATAAAGCACACATGTGTATGAATGAAAAGGGGGTAATGAAAGAATGAAAAGGCTCTACATCAACAACTGTTGGGAAGGGGACATCTTTATTTGGGGGTTTCTCTCTCTACTTTATCCATTTCCCCCTTTTACTGGTCAAAAGACTCATCACCATCATCATTCAACACTCATACTTCAACACACTTCCCAAAAATCAATCTTTCTATCTTTTTCAATCAAGCCCAAAATAGAGATGAACTCAACAGAGAAGAAAATGGGAGCAAACAAATCAAAATAGACAGAGATGCATAAAGGGTAAAAAAGACTGGATTTTTATCAAAATGCAACAGAAAATCAAGAAAATAAGTGAGTCACAGATGACAAAAACCTGTGACAAATAATGATTCAAAGGCAATCCAGGCAAAGGGACAGATAACTAGATAGATAGAAAGTGAGGATAGAGAAAGCAAATCTGGTCCAGCTTAGGCTATATTACATTTCTCTTTTTCTTCCTTTCTTTCTGGGCCCAGAATCCAGATCCACTTCTATTAAATAAACTTGAATTACCAAAAAAAAATACTAGCATATTTTTTTGGGAAATGTTGAGAAGTTCATAAAATGAATTTTGAGGATAATAGTATTTATTTAAATCAAGATTTTCGATCATTCCAGTAAGTAAAACAAAATTAAAGCAAAGTATTAAATTAATTTTTATAATTACCTTCGTTCCAATAAATATGAAAAATTTGTTTTTCGTATCGAAATTATATATAGTGTTGTTTTATGAGTTAACAAAGAGGGAGGAAAGTAAGAAAGAGAAAAAAGTAAGAATAATGTTATTTTAATTTTAAAATAATTTAATTGGATAATTTAAAAAGAAAAATATTTTATTTTTAATGGAAAAGAGAGAATATTTTTTTATAATTAATTTTCGACCGTCACCAATCACCATAAAACCCATTGTGAAAAATTAACACTATTCTCTTAAGTGAAAATGAGTTTTTTTTTCACCAATTTAAAATCATGGACAATAATTAAATCACCTCCAACCTAATAAAGTAGTACTCCCACCGTCCGGTACTAGGAGTTCCGATTGAGTTGGTTGTGGGTTTTAAAAAATATTTGACTGTGTAATAATTGGAGTGTGTGATAATGGAATGTAGGACCATTTGTATTATTATTTGCTTTAATCTTTGGATGTGTTTTTACTTGTGTTTTTTAGTGTTTTATTTTATAATATTTTTATTTCACTTTCTATGAAATGTCTAACCGGAATTCCTAATGTCGGACGGATGAAAATAGTCAACATAATCAACCGGGACTCCTAGTGCCGGACGAAGGGAGTACCACTATTGTTTTTCTCCTTTAATAAGAAATAAAAAATATGAGTCGATTATAAGAATGTAGAAGAGAAACCTAACACATCTCAAAATTTTAGTTCAAAGAAAAACTTTAATAAATGCAATGAAAATCTGTAATTACGGATCATAAAAGTTTTGGGCCTTGAAATATATTGCTTTTGTTACAGTTGAACATTTTCAATTAGCATAATACTAATGGCCCAAGCAGACCATAGAACTAATAAACCCAAACAATCCCTATGTATTTTACTTCCTCCGTTCGAAAATAATCTTTTGTATCAAAATTTTCCTCTATAAATGATTTTAAATTTTAGATATTTTTTTCTTAGTTTTAGAATAATTTATAATTTTCAAATTTTCATAGTTTTCTTCAATAATAGTTGGAAAGAAGCCTTTCATCTCGATCAACTATAACATAAATTAAAGCTTGCGTTCGTGTCATTATTTTGGCATTGTTCATAATTAATTCTTTATGAAAATTAAAAATCATATTTTACGTAAATCATTATTAAAATAATAAATATATTGAGGTTTTGATGGGTTAGTTCTTAATATTGTCTTGATCGGCTTTAGAGGCGATATGACAGTAGTGTCAGATGATGGGACGATGGAATAATGAGTCGAGGTGGAACCTAAAAGTTGATAATGTGAGATCGAGTGGAAATCTCCCTAGGCCCTGTAGTCTTAGTCGCCCTTGCCCCTTGCCACACCTCGACAACGCTAGCCATGGGCGGAAAAACATTGAGAGGCCAAATGGCTTTAGCCCGTATTCAATTCAATTTTTTTTAAAATTCAATTAAAACATTTTAAAATTTATTTATATATCATTATATAAAAGTCTCTATAAATATAAAAATATTTTAAAACAACAATGGTAAAATTTGGCTCATAATTACATTAAATTCTGTGTCCGACTGTAGCTCATCGACTCGTCTATGCAGAAACGGACCTTAGCTTGCGCGATATATCACGTGTTTGAATCTTGTCTAATCAATCAAGTCGAGCAATGACTAATCTTTGTTATATTAAAAAAAAGAAAAGGAAATGTGAAATAAGATGGTAAGTGGGTCCCACGAGACCGTGCTTGGTTCAATCAAAGGGTCAGAAGCTAGCAGTAGGGGTGGGAATACAGGTATCTGTGGATACCCGACCCGAAAAAATCGGGTATCCAAGCCCGAAAATCATCTAAAATGTCCACCCGATACCCGACCCAATATATTTTCAGATAACCCAATACCCGCCCCGGGTATCCAAACCCGACGAATCGGGTACCCAAATACCCGACTCTTTAAAGGTGTTAATAACTAATAAAAAAAATTCAAATTATAATTATATTTATATTACTATAGATATTTAAATAGACTAATATATTTATTGTTGCATTTATTGTGTAGTATAAAACTATAAAAAAAAATGGGTTACTTTTATTTTAGTGTACACGATTATATTTATGAGGATTGGTAATGTAAGTAAAACAGTAAAAGTTACGCATTTAATTAAAATATAGAAGCAGTGACCTAGAGTAAGAGAGATTGACTTATTTATACTACTCCCTCCGTCCCAAGGAAGATGACCCTTCCTTGGGCGGCATGAGATTTTATACAATTTTATTTTGTGTGTTGAGAGAAGAGAGTAAAGTAAGATAGAGGGAATAAAGTAGAGATAAAAGTGTTTCCATTTTAAGTAATGAGTTATCTTGGTTGGGACAAACTATAAAGGAAAGTGGATCATCTTCAATGGGACGGAGGGAGTATAAGTTTAGAGAAAGTTATAATTAGTAAATAAATTAGTCCGACACTTGAAGCCCGAAATGACTAAACCTAACTTATAAAAATACTTAAAATAATAAATGGGTATTCGGGTAATTCCCGATATCCATTCGGGTTACCCAATACCCGAATTATCTTAAATTTCAATATCTAATCCCATATCCAATCCCACAAAAGTGGATATTGGATACCCAATACCCGACGGATATCGGGTTGGGTACGGGTAAACTTTCCAACCCCTAGCTGGCAGTATGAAGTTTGGTGACGTGGCATCCTCAGCTTTAATTGGCCATGACCAACCCCACCAATCACCATCTTATACAATAATATTACTCCATTTGTCCCACCAAATCAGATATTTTTGAGTTGTTTCATTTAAACTATAAAAGAATAGTAGTATTTTTAAAATTAAAATTAATATTATTTTCATTTAACACACCAAACATTATACATAAAATTGGGAGTATAAAAAATATTTATAACTTATTTTATAATTTAATAACTAACTTTCGTACAAAAATATTGTGACATGTTTACCATAGTTCTATAAATCTTTTCTATGGATGTGACATGTTTTATGATATTTGCAACGTGTTGATTGCTTCAGTATTTTGAGATTTGTTTCTTAGGTTTTATGGTATCTTATTTGATTAGATGAATAATTTTTTGAAACTCTTATCAAGCACGATCAAAAGATTTTAATAACGTTATATGCAAAAAAGAATAATTACTAAAATTAAGGACTAAATTTACAAAATGGAAAGAAAAAAGAAGCCGTATCAAATCTTGATCAATTTGTTAATAGTAGAGTATATTAGTCAAAATGTAATTATAGTAAAAAAAATAATTAAGGTAAATAATTACGTACAATTATTTATAATTCGAACCATTAACTTCATTATTTATAATTCGAAACGCCTCCATCTCTCTCAAGTCATTTTCTCTCTAATCGGCGGCGGAATTCGGCCATCCCCCAAAATTCTCGATCGATCGAAAATAGTGTAAGAAATTATTTATTTTACGTTTTGAATATGTTGAATCTAAATTAGCCTAGGATGATTGGTGAAACAAGTTTCAATTAAAATTTATTCACAATTCAGTGATTGTTGTTTATCTAATTTAGACCATTTCCAACCATACTCTATAAATGAGTTTTGGTGTAGAAATCTTCTCCAACCATACACCAAACTCAAACTTATTTTTGGTGCTTTTTGTGAAACAACACCAAATATGGTGCTGCTGCAAAAAATTTATGAGACAAAAATCCAAAAATAGTGTAAATTTTGAATTTGGTATAAATTGTTGGAGTAAAACTACTTTTTGGTGTGACGTATACTAAAAAATTATTTGAGTTTGGTCTAAATGGTTAGAGATGCTCTTGGGAGTGGTGTAGAATGATTGATCGGTGAAACAGTTTCAGTTTCAATTAAATTTATTTGAACTGAGATTCAGTGATTAATGTTTGTTTATCTAATTTCGATTAGGATTAGGGCTAATTTGATTGAGCAGCATAGCATATGGAGGGCGGTTTACGCTTCACGTTGCTTACCCAAAGGGCGGATCCTTTGAATAAGACTCTGCACTATTGTAGTTTCAACGAGTCGGATTTGGAGGATTGTAGTGATGTACATCCTAAAATGTGTGATTTTTAAGGACAACTAGGAAAAGACCTTCCAATTTGTCATGAAATTTTCCGTGTGGATGCTACATTGTTCATGGTGGGAGGTAACATCCTTTTTAAACCCACCAAGTGTATGTGGAAAGTAGATGTTGCTTCTTTAAATGTGGATTGGACTCTTTGCCCCACGCCTATGAATGTAGAGCGATCCAACCCCATGCTACTCCCATTACGTGATGGCAGAATATTCATCTGCGGGGGCACTGCCGAACTAGAAAGTTGGGCTGAGATCTACGACCCAGTAAAAGGCCAGTTCGAGGCTAGGAAATTGACGTATGATTATGATGAAGAAATCGGGTATCCCTATCCAAATTCTTGCTTCCAGTGGACCGACCAAGTGGTTGTGATATACTATCACTGTTGTTTATACGAAACAAAAGAATTCTACCAACCAACATTCTCCTACACAGAAACAAAACCGTCTTTCCTCTCTTACAACATGCACACACATGTGTGGAAAGTCATAACACAAGACCTCCCTAAACCATTATTCCACGTGGGGAAGAGGAACCTTGTCTATGTAGGGTGTGACTCTCTATTCATTATCGACAGCACATATGGTTGGTTCTTCTACCATCTGTCTTCCAATGAGGTTGGGAAAGTGAAGGTTGAGGGTCAGAGTGAGGAGGATAAGGATGAGAATGAGGATGGATATGCGGTAGTCTTGGGAGCTGTGTATGGTCCAGGGACCAACATTCAACTCTACCTATTCCAGTCTGATAGGGACAACTTGGATACTAGTCTTCGCTATTCCAAGTTTCAACTTGTCCAAACCAAGGCCGGGGATTACGTTGCTACACTTCGCTTCACTGGTCTCCTAACAGTCTGTTTATGTACCGGTTTGTGTGTGTGAGCCCCTTATTCCATATCATTTGACCAGTTTCGTTAATCATTTACTCGTACATATATTGAATGCTCCTTTTAAATTTGTATGTAGCATCGCTGACAAACTCAGTGCTGCGGACGATGACGGACCCGGGAAATAGAAATGGTGAGGTCGGATAAAAGAATTAGTAGTATATACTTACTAATTTAATTATTATTATTTTAAATATATATTTTTTAAATAATTATTATAAAAACTTTTAAAATTTAAAATTTATTTTTATTTTGTTATGAACTGTAGTTAATTTTATACAACTATAATTTACTCATAAACTACTATTGCTAAATGAATTACACATAGATTAACTGCCATATAGTACTTAAATATGTTAATTAGTTATAACATAAATTAAATTGAAAAAAAAATGAATAGCAACGGCGCCTCTCAGCTTCTTCCACAATTCTCTTTCCTTGATTCTGCAACTTTTTCTCATCAAGCTCTCTTCTTCAATTCAACTTTCTCCTCAAGTTCATTCTTTTTCTTCACTTCCACAATAACACTTTCTCTCTATTTCTCCCCTCTCCTTTCTATTTTTCTCTAATTTTCCAGTTACTCTCTTCCTCAATAGAGATGAAGGTATACCTTTCGTGGGGTCGGAGGGCGGAGTTTCCCGTTGTCGATTATGAAGCTTCACGGCATCACTCACGGACCTGCGGTGGGGTTGGCCGACCCCGCGCGACCCCACCTAGGTCCGTCACTGGCTGCGGAGAAGGAGGAGGAACACAAGTGAATCAACCATTTTATGTTCGTATTTTAGATTTTTTTTCATCGTGATTATGGTATTTTGAATTTTATTATTTTGGGATTTGTTTATGTCACATAATCTATGGACAATTATGGAAAACTGAAAGTTCGAATTTAATATTTTGTTTTCAAATGTTATGGAGCTAATAAGAATTTGATTAAGATAATCAAAATGACTATCATCTTTGCAAATCGGTATCATGAACTTATGACACTATAAACCCGTCCTGTGAAATACATATGTCGATGATTTTATTCACCAATTTTAAAAATTATGGTAAATAATTAATTAGATAATTAAGTCACTTCTACAAGTATTATTTTTCCTCCTTTACTAATAATTAAAAAAAAATACTCCACGAATTTAGAAGAGAAACATAAGTACATAACACATCTCAACACTTTTCGTGGACGGATGGAGTATGTCTTAATTAAATTGATATACATAATTTTTAAAATAAGCATTAAAGTTAAAAAATACTCCCACCGCCCCATACTATGTAGAATATTTCTTGTTCAACATGTGATTTTATGTAGTGTCATTTTATAATTTAAGTGAAGAGATAATAAAGTAAACAAATAAATAAATTATATAATAATGTTTCTATTTTAAGAAATGTGTCATTTAGTGTAAGACGTCTAAAAACACACAACACATACAAACACACAAGTAAGAAATCTCCTTGGGCCATGTTGTCATAGTCGCCCTTGCCACACCTTGGGCCCTGTAGTCTTAGTCGCCCTTGCCACACCTCGACAATGCTAGCCATAGGCGGAACAACATGGAGAGGCCAAATGGCTTTAGCTCGTATACAATTCAATTTTTTTTTTTAATTTAATTAAAACATTCCAAAATTTATTTATATATCATTATATAAAAGTCCCTATAAATATAAAAATATTTTTAAACAACAATGGTAAAATTTGGCTCATAATTACGTTTATTTCTGTGTCCGTCTCTAGCTCATCGACTCGTTTATACAGACACGGACCTTAGTATGTGCGACATATCACGTGTTTGAATCTTGTCTAATCAATCAAGTCGAGGATGGACTAATCATTGTTATATTAAAAAAGAATAGGAAATGTGAAATAAGATGGTAAGTGGATCCCACGAGACCGTACTTGGTTCAGTCAAAGGGTCAGAGCCAGTCAAAGGAGTAGCTGGCAGTATGAATTTGGTGACGTGGCATCCTCAGCTTTAATTGGCCACGACCAACCCCACCATCTTAATACAACAATATTTTTGTTGTCCCACCAAATAAGATGTGCAGTATTTTTCTTTTTTGAGTGTTTAATATTATTGTCATTTAACACATAACGTTTTATGTATTATACATAAAATTGGGAGTATAAAATTTTTTATAACTTATTTTATAATTTAAATAACTAACTTTCGTACAAAAAAATTGTGTGACTTCCACACTTCACATGTTTACTGTTAGGAGTTCATTTTTTTTTCCTACACAAATTTTAAAAAACAATACTATAAATAGATAAGGGTTGAAAAAGTTATTGAATTTGGACTTTCATCTACTTCGTCCCTTCAAAAAAATAATCTTATCAGTGGATGATATACTTTTAATGCAAAATTACAAAAACATAAAAGCAAAGAGAAACAAAATGTGAAAAATTTTCATGAATAAAAATTAGACTAATTTCGGCGGACTAACCATATTGAAAAATGACTAAATGAGACTAATTTTGGTGGAGTGATCGAAATGAAAAAATCATGATTTAAATATTTCTAGACATATAAAGTATAAGTTTTATAATGAAATATAAGCGAAATGTAACATATATTCATAGTCATAATTTATTTTAAACATCAAATTAAGCTTTTATTAGCAGAAGAACTGAAATGGCAAAAAAAAAAAAAAAAAATAGTATCAACCATGCATGAATACAAATGATTATCCCCACGGGGTAATTTGGAGTGTCAATAATTTGATACAAAGGTGTACTAAGATTGAGATCACTCAACATCTTTAACGTTGACTCTTACCATCTATGTTCTAATGCCAACAATTGCCTAATTTTTAAATAAAATGTGCGTGCCATTAGTAATGTACATGTTGTACATGGTATGTATGACAATCGAGTATTATCCAGGATGAGATTAATAGCGGATACCGGAAACTGAACTCGTGGAATTGAACACAGTGAAAAAAAGGTTGTTGACGGCGTCAGAAGAGACTTTGCAACTGGAAATGTAACTCGTGAGATTAAACACAGTGGTAAAAGATTATTGACAGCGACAAAAGGCAAAGACTTTGCGACAATTAATCGTCACAGGAAATCAATTGTGACAAGTAAATTCAACTCTAGATTGTTGGGATTTTATGTACTCCCCCGTTTCATAATAATATAGTCATTTTATCATTTTGGTACGTTCTATAGTAATAGAGTCATTTCTCTTTTTTTTATATTAAAAGTCAACACATTTTCCCACACCTACTTACTCTCTCTTACTTTTTTCTTTCTTCATCTCTCTACCTTTTTTCATTTTCCACTTTATTCTCCCTTTACTCAACTCACCTAACATAATTTTTCTTAATCTCCGTGCCGAAAAGAAACGCTTCCGTTACTATGGAACGAAGGGAGTAACTTTATCTTGTGTGTTGAGTGGAGAGATTTAATTAAGAGGAAGGGAATAAAGTAGATATAAAAGGTGTTTCATTTTAGTAATAGATCATTTTGAGTGAGACAAACTAAAATGAAAATTGTGTTATATTTAATGAGACAGAGAAGTAGAGTATACTATGACTATCACACAATTCCATATTAATTATTCGTATTTTTTCGAGGGTAACATAATCATTTATTATGCATCTAGGTACCAAGTTAATGATGAGATTAGATGACAAACAAATTATTAGTGCACGATCACAGTCTCTCTCTCTCTCTCTCTAGAAAGTTAGTTGGTGTGAAATTTTTCTTGGATTCGCTAAAGCTGCAAATATTTACACTGAGCTCACGTGGTTTACCTTTCGACACGATCTTCTTTGTTACAAGTAGATTTTTTTCTTTTTTGACATAACAACCTCGTATTCATTAATTTAATCTAACTTAATTACTCTCTCCGTTCTCGATTAGGAGTCACACTTTTCCATTTCGGTCCGTCTCCAATTAAGAGTCACACTTCATTTTTACCATAAATAGTAAGTAAGTCTCACATTCCACTAACTCAATCCAATCACATTTTATTATAAAACCAATATAAAAAAGGGATCTCACATTCCACTAACTTTTTCAATCAACTTTTCTTTACATTTCTTGGAATCCATGCCTGGTCAAAGTGTGACTCTTAATCGAGAACGGATAGAGTACTATATTTATGTACGAGTTCATGTTAGGAAATGCACAATTTGAATAATTTAAATAAATTATTCTCCGTATTTTGATATGAAGAGATTCTCAAATACTGGTTACGAATACTAACGATTCATATTGATAGCGTGCAGCGTGATACACAAAGTACAATTTGAGGTTGTTCGCACTCATACCTGATACACAAGGCCGAATCGATAAATTTCAATTATTAGTTGTGGAATATTTTATACGAATTAATGATAACAATCCATATATTTCATCGCACGCAACAACCTAGCACATACGGTGCACATAGGATGTTGCGCGCTGAGACAAATGCAAAAAATCTCTAGTCATGTATATCAGACAAATTTCATTCGGTCGTCAAATAAACCACATCCATAATGCCTAATTTTACCATTTTAAAAATTGTCACTCTCTTTGATATTGATAACCATTTACTAAAATTTTAATTTTTTTATACAATGAAGAAGTAGATTTAAAGAGGCAAGGATAACTAGTGCTAATTAAAGTTGTTAATTATATAAAGGGTAGGAAAAAAAAATCAGAATCTGTGTAGACAGTCGGTCAAAATTTACAGTCTCTTTCCTTGGCCTTTTCTTAATGGCAAATGGCAACGCTTTTCTCTCTCTCTAGAATTTTCCATGGCTGTGGTAGGGTGAAGTGGGGTTAGTCATTGCATTAGCAGTTTTAGATTTGAAGCTTTTAACTTTCTAGATTTTTGATGATTTTAAGAGAGACCAGAGAGAGAGAGAAGCTATGATGCATTAAAATCCCTAAATCAGAAATTGAGCACAACGTGTTCGATGAAAAGATTCATTCAATAACAAGCTCAAAAACTGATTCACCAAACAACCCTTAATTCCCTCTCTCTCTCTCTCTCTTGCATGGAACTGACAATATCTAACCAAGGCGGCGGCGTGCAGAGAGACTACAGGAGGGGGAACTGGAGCCTCGAAGAAACGATGATCCTAATCGAGGCGAAAAGGATGGACGACGAGCGGCGGATGAAGCGGCTTGGCGATGCTGCGAAGCCGGCCGAGCTGCGGTGGAAATGGGTGGAGGACTACTGCTGGAGAAGGGGGTGCTTCCGCAGCCAGAATCAGTGCAACGACAAGTGGGACAATCTGATGAGGGATTTCAAGAAAATCAGAGAATTCGAGCGGAGAGAGGAAAGGAATTCGTATTGGAAAATGGAGAGAAGCGAGAGGAAAGACAGCAATTTGCCTTCAAACATGCTGCTGCAGATATACGAAGCGCTCGTCGCGGCGGTGGAGAGGAAAGGCCAACCAACCGGTGTGGAGAAATCTACCGGACAATTTTTGCACTCAACGGTCCATCCTATGCTTCGCTCTCCGATGATTCCTCAATCTCCGGCGGCTCAGCCATTGCCCACACTAGGTATCTATTCCTCTCTTTTTTATTGAAAAAAAGGATCTATAATGGTTCTGATTTGAAGAGAAGCGTGTCTGTTTTATTCAAAATGTGAATTTGAAATAGTAACAAACTCTACCCTAAAAGCTATAATGTGGTTGAAAATTATAGACATAGGTTTTAGATTTCTACCTATTTCTTGATATTGTTGTATTTATTGGTTCAGTTCATCTTTTTTTATCCTTGTTTAAGCATAAGGAAAACCCTTGTCTTAATATTTTTCTCAATGAACTTATTTAAGTTAGTTAAGATATTAATCGACGATGAAATGCATAAGTGCGTGGGCGTGTAAGCAAATTATCAATCTTTATGCATGGTCTTGCCATGTTTGCATCAAATTAATATAAAAAATGCGATCTTGATTTTGATAGAAGTCTACGGGAGTAAATCCTAAAATCAATTGGTGATGAAAGGCGAAAACTCGTTAGACTTGTACATTGGTTACAGTTTTCTCTTTATACTTATGTGGGCGGGATTGTTTGTTTTTACATTTGCCAACAAATTTATATTTTATGGGTTCCAATCTTTATTTTTTTTAGGGTTTCTTGAATTTAAGATAAAAAAATGGATCTTAATGTTGTGAGTGGTATATTCATTTGAACCAAATGTATACTAAGGTTAATCATTAATCATCCAATTTTGTGATAGCTAGATTCCGGCTCGCAATCAAAAAGAAGGCGACTAGGAGGAGGCGAAGGCGAAGGGGGAGAAGGAACGAGTGGCACGACCGCGACTACATTGCAAGAAGTAGGGTATGAGATATCAAGGAGTGCTTCGATCATAGCTGAGGCAATTCAATCATGTGAGAATAGGGAGGATGAAAGGCACAAAGAAATGGCGAGTTTATACAAAAGAAGGCTGCAGATTGAGGAATCAAAGGCTGAGATCAATCGACGAGGCATCAACGGCCTAATCGATGCCATTAACAAGCTAGCTAATTCCATGCTTGCTTTGGCAGCCAATACAACCCAACCCTCTTCCAAATAATCATTTCGTTAATTGATGATTAATTCTTATAATTTATATAGTATGTATAGTCATTGCAATAAATATTGCATAGATCTAGAGATAGAGGGCCGTTTCGGTTATCATGGTTATTTGCAAATATCTTGCGTAATCTTATCTCTTGTTCGATTGAATTTTCTCAAAAGTTTGGCTCATCTTCATAATACTAAGATTAAATTGTACTACCTCTGTCCCTGAAAATTTGATACATATTACCATTTCGGTCCGTCCCTGAAAATTTGATACACTTCACTTTTATCATTTTTGGTAGTGGACCCCATATTCCACTAACTCATTCCTACTCACATTTTATTATAAAACTAATACTTTAAAAGTAGGACCCACATCTCACCAACTTTTTCAACTCACTTTCCATTACATTTCTTAAAACCCGTGTCGGATCAAAGTGTAGCAAATTTTGGGGGACGGAGGTAGTAGTATTCTATAAATATTCAAATCACTACTATCTCTATTAGTAACTTATTTTAGTTTATCTGATATTGTGTATTTAATTGTCCAATGAACTAAACGTCACCCAATTATAGTCTACAGTATAGAGACTCGTTATTTCATGTTTAACTCCCACTTAATTAATTAGTGAGTTTAAATTTAAAATGATTGATTAATTAGGGAAAATTTGTGTGTGCCACGTGGGAAAAGGAGGTGGTCAAATAGGGTTAAGAGAGTCAAGATTTCAAGTTTGGAAAGACTGCAAGTCTGCAATTACAACAGAGTGGCCTTTTGTGAGTTATTATTGGTGTCAGCATTGTTTTTGGGTTTTATTTAATTTTTATTTACTACTAGTATTGAGAAGAATGAAAAATATTAAATTAAATAAACTTATAGTGTCTTTACGCTCTCTTTGTCTCTTTGTCATCAATTGGTATTTCAGCTTTTGATCACACTCGTGAACCGACTGCCACCTTCTCTGTTTGTTTATGGTCCATCTACAACAATAATAATCCACTTTTAATTTTTACTACAAATGTAATATTTTCATATCATATTAACCTAATCTAATCACAGTTTATTAGTATAGGATTTTTTGGAGATGTTTTATAGGATAAATTAAAAAGAAAATAACTTTTTTTAGAATAAACTAAAAATAAAAATGTGATATCTATTGTGGGTCGAGAGGAGTATATAACTTACGCATAAAAGTGGAAATCATATTTCATGAACTTTTTCCTTTTTTATTACTCAATCCGTCTCGCAAAAGATGTCACACTCTCCTTTTTAATTTGTCCCATAAAAGATGTCACATTTTCCTTTTTAGAAAAAGTTCTCTTTCGCATGAATATAAAAATTATATTTTATACTCTTCATTTAACACACAATACAAAACCTCCTAAATCCCGTGCCGTTCCACAAGTGTGACATCTTTTGTGGGACGGAGGGAGGGAGTACTTTTCTTAAAACTTGCGTCAAAATGTATAACATTTTGAAAAAATTTGGAATCGACTTCCAGTGTGACATGCAATAAGGCTGCATTTTCAATCACAAAATGTAGTGAAATTAGGGCAACTGATTTTTTTGTGATTACTTGCAATAGTCCGCAAAATGTCCATTGTCCTCAAAAGTAAGAAGCACGGTGTTGAGCAGGTTGTGGTGACACGATACCGCGTGCTTGAACACGGGTGCCGCACTTTCACCATAGTCCAATCATTGGGCGACACATGTCGTATATTTTTATTTTATAAATCCCAAAATCATTTTAATTTAAAAGAAAAATAAATAACTTGGAGGGTCAAAAATGGGAAATCACTAAAATTGGGGGGTTGATTCATTATATGATTATAATTTATAATTATATGCTTAAACTTCTTCCTTTCTTGGCGTCATTGCAAAACCACACCTAAAATCCCTTTCCTTCAATCCAATTTTTGTTCGCAGCTGCCAAGTTTCAATTGCTACTCCACCGGATTCATCTGCTGAATTTTCCCCAAAAATTGCTAATGGCATCAAGCGCAAACCAGAACATCAACGCTAAGCTGGTTTCTACTTTATTACGATCGCTTTACTTTTTCCCCTGTATTTAAATCAATTTCAGCTGCATACTTCGTTAAAAGATCACAAATTTCAACTCGTGCTTGATTTAATTTGTCACGAACACCATGTGTTTGTTTGATTTCTTGCCAATTTGAGTTTTTTTTAAGTTTCCAGCAGTAGAATTTGTGCCAATTTTTGATAATTAGGTTAACAGTCTTGGAAAAATCTGTATAAATTATTTGATTGTAAAAATTGTAGTTAGTTATTAGCCTTCTGAATTTGTATGTATATTTGTTTAGTTTGTGAATTACGGTAGTTAATTATGCATTTGATTGAATAGATAAAAGAATATTTCAGAAAAGTGAGACTGTCCAAAACCATGTTTGATTTGGTTTTTTGAGCAAATCAACTACTCCCTCCGTCCCACATTTAGAGTCACTTATTGTTATGGCTCGATTTTAAGAAATAGTTGAAGTGTGTAATAAATGAAGTGAGATGGTGGAGTGTGTAATAAATGAAGTGAGATGGTAGAGTTATTTGAAGGTGGGTCCTTTTTTATTTTTGTTTTGGTTTATTTTAATGTAGATAATGGTATTTTGATGTAATTTTGATGAAGAATGGGGTAAATTGTATGAACAAATATGGAAAATTCTAAAAGTGACTCTTAAACTGTGACGGACTTTTATGGCAAAAAGTGACTCTTAATCTGGGACGGAGGGAGTACTTTTTTGCAGTGGAGTTCTTGTTTAGTCCTTTAATTTTCAAGAGTGAATTTGTCTAGTATGATTCGTTTATGTCGAGTAGTTTAAATCAGCCGTTATAAGGTAGAATTGGGACTTCTTCTTGTATGATAAGATTGCATACAATATTTTGGAAGATTTGATTAGCTTTCTGCATTTTGTTTGTAGGCCTGATTAGAAATGTAGTTGAAATGCTCATACTTGTGACTCGTAAAGTCGTCTTATCTTTCTCATTGCAAATTTAAATGAGGTTTTGTTGATTTTCCCCTATTTTAGGTACTCCTAGGAGATGTCGGAGCTGGAAAATCTAGTCTAGTGTTGCGTTTTGTGAAAGGGCAGTTCGTTGAATTCCAGGTTGGTATATGATAAACGTCAAAGATTTGAAATTTTCGTGCGACTTAACTGGTCTGGTGTTTTAGGAATCGACAATAGGGGCTGCCTTTTTTTCACAAACAGTCGCTGTGGATGACGCAACTGTGAAATTCGAGATATGGGACACGGCTGGTCAAGAGAGATACCATAGCTTAGCTCCAATGTATTACAGAGGGGCTGCTGCGGCCATCATTGTCTATGATATCACGAATCAAGTAATTCCGACTACTTAACACACTCAACCGAGCCAAAAAATGGATTCCGTTTCTAACTATTCTTGTCAACTTTGCAGGCCTCATTTGACCGAGCCAAAAAATGGGTTAAAGAGCTACAAGCACAAGGTAATATCCTTATTGTCTTGGTTCTAAGCAACTTTTTACAATACTTTGTACACTTAATTGTGAATTCAATGTGCCCTATTTCCCTTAATTTTATATTAAGACTCTCTATCGCATTGTGGAATAAGGTAATCCAAATATGGTTATGGCACTCGCTGGGAATAAATCAGATATGGTGGATGGACGAACGGTTGCACCCGAGGCAAGCATTTATCATTTTCTTCTCCTTCATTTTCTGTGAATAACTATGCTAAGTGTTTTGAATTTTTAGGGATAGAAAACATAGGTTCTAAAATGGACTTTGTTTTGCAGGATGCTCAAACCTATGCCCAAGAAAATGGTCTTTTCTATTTGGAAACTTCTGCAAAGACAGCAACCAACGTCAACGAAGTATTTTATGAAATAGGTAAGCGTTTTATTACTCTTTTACCATGTAATCAAGCGCCAGTAGTCTAGATATGTTGTAGGTGTGTGACCGCGTGCGAATGAGTAACTATTTATGCCGTGATAACTCTTTCGCATCACTCATTTTCTTTGTATAAACTTGTGTATACAGCAAAGAGATTGCCGCGGCTGCAGCAGACACCAAATCCATCGGGCATGGTCCTCGTGGATCGACCAGCGGAAAGTGCAAACAGTGCTTCTTGTTGTTCTTGAAAATTCGACCGTATCAAGCTGGTGTTATGTCCATACCAGTGAGAGCTTACTCTTGTGTACCCTCCATATTTGTACATATGATTTCAGCTTTATATAAGCATTTCCCACTTAGTAGTGAAAATATGTCACATGAAATCTCTGGTCCATTTACACAATCACAAAATTAGAATGTTGTGAAAATAAAACAAAATTGAGCGTTTGGAAGTTTGTTTTATTTAGTTTTGTAAGTTGGTTTTATGAATGGTATTGGCTTATATTTTGGCCTAGTCTTATTGATGTTGCTTGTTTCGAACGGACAAAAAACGACGTCGTTTACCAATTACTTAACTTTCTTCCCCACAACTCTGTTTTTCCTGGTCAAAATAAGCCCATTTACAAGAGTAGAAGAATTAAAAGTAGAGAATCATATCATCTTTTCAGACACAAAAATGTGTGGTCAGTATTGACAGCAGGTTGATTTCCAGCACCAAATGTGAAATCTATCTGCTACTGTGTGTGTGTATCGTTGGATTCGCCTCTTTCCCACGGAATCCGAGCACAAATGCCGGGGATATGTACAGCATCGTCTTCATGTCTTGGTGAAGCATTGCACTATGTTTTTCATGTCTTTTTCATTAAGGTCTTCTTCATACCCTTGAGGATCTTCCCAAACCACATCAAATTCATGATTCCGAGTGCCAAGGGCACAACAAACACCAAAAGAGAACCAAATATGTGCATCTGCATCACCTGCACAAAGTTTGTAAATTCTATTAGGCACCTAGCCAGATTCCCTTCTTATAAAGTACTCTACCTAGCTAGATTGAAATTGCTTAGGGTATGTCAAGACGAGACAGCAGACGACCTTCAATTTCAAAATACTACTATGAGAAGTTTAAAGAATCCTTGGTTACAAACATGTCACAATGCTATTAAGAGGAGGGCCAAGGAAAGTGGAAAACATGAGAAACTTGAAGAACTATACTGGGTTGAGACATCTTATTTGAGGAATGAAATGCAATAAACGATACAATGTCGCAACGAGGTGCTAAGAAAGGCATGCATACCTGGTTGTGGTGACGATAAACATGGTAGAACATGTAACCAAACAAAAGAATTCTTGCAACCTGCATTTCCCAATAATAACTTCATCAAGCATGGACAAGAAACGAAGCCTAATATGATGTAATTGACTTACCAACCAACTGAAAAATATGATGACTCCATTGATAAGATATGCAATGGAATTCTTCAATCCAGATACATCAAGATACCTGTCCAAATTACAGACAAATCAATCAGAGTTCTAATTCCCTCCCCATTCCGGGAACTGCAGCCTGGAAAACTTACCATCTCATATTGATACATGGTGTTGTTATCTCGGATATCAGGACCATATATGTGTAGAGCTGGCCCTCCCCCATGTACATGGCATATGCGACTGCAATTGCCGACAGGGAGTGATGGAGAACCTAGGATCCAAAAGCACTTGTTTAGAGTGAGAGACAAATGCATATGGAGAGATAGGTTGAGCCTAATAATTCTCATTCTAGCAGTTCACTTACATACTCAGGTCCACCTAAAGAAGGATATTGCCAACAGATCATTGCAAGGTCTGACAAGAAGTAGCCGACAGAGAGCTGCCAAAAATTCACAAAAGCAAACAGAGAAAATAAATATCATGGACAACCCATCACCACATATACCATCAGAGCTGAAACAAGAACCCCTGGTAGAAGTGCTTCACCGTCAAATTTTATGGTTTCATTGTGTACTATCTGTTCACTTGTGTCTCTTTTTTTTAACTAAAATATGGCAGTAACAAAACAAGAAACTGTAAATGTGGCTGTATTTTCATTTGATGGCATATATTAAGGTCATAAACCCCCAATAGAGATTAACGAGTAAAAAAACTTAATAAGAAAATTGTCTTTTATTGGCTACTCCTATTTCTATCTGTAATACTTGAAACAGCAGAAGTTATAGTGGCCACATGCTGTCTTCCTTCTACACAGAATATATGTTTAACATATGCTCATAAACCCCCAATAGAGTACTTGATTGAAATGTTGAATATATGCTGCTGAACGATAGATCTATCAACAAATGTAGCATGTCTAAGAAGATTTATAGAAAATATTAAGAATTTAAAAGCCATTTCACTATTATGGATAATTTTGCAACAATAAAAATGCAAGCGAATAGATACATCAGGCACTTACCCCAAGTGCAAATGTCGAGATAGATGAATTTCTGAAAGTAACTAGTCCAGCAGAATGATTTTGATCAGAGAAAAGTTCAGACCAGAATACAAAGTATAAAGCCATAATCGAAATAAAAACGGCATGAAGAGTGGAAACGGCACTGCAAAAAAGATGATATGACGATTGTCAGCAGAGTAACAAAACTAAATACAAAAGAAGGGCAAAACTAAATGCGCAGAGAGAATTAATTCACCGGTTATTCCAGTCCATCCTTTGGATCTTAGTGAGGGCATTATAATTTATGAAGTAAAATGTGCTGATGAGCTGACTCAGATCATAGGCCTGCCAGAGGGACAAAGAGTGACTGGATTTCAGTAAAGTCTTAGAAACAAGAGAGAACTGAAGAAAACATGCTTCTTTATAGTAACTTTTAACCGCCGAATAAATAATTAGATTTTGCTACATGTAGTTTGAATTTCCAAACTGGACGAATATTCATACTCCCTCCGTCCCTGAATAGGAGTCCCGGTTCACTTTTACCATAAATGGTAATAGGGTCTCACCTTCCACTTACTCATTCCACTCACATTTCATTTAAAACTAATATATACAAGTGGGACCCATATTCCACTAACTTTTTGCCATCCACTTTTCTTAACATTTCTCAGAACCCGTGCCATCAACAATTGAGACTCCTAATGGCGGACGGAGGGAGTATTTGACAACTACAACTTCCAAATGTACCAGAGTATGCGCTGCACTTTAAACCAATCTATAAGCAATTGGGAAGGACTGACATACCAATTTGCAAGTAACCATTCCAAGAAACATTGAAGTGTATGGAATGTAAGGATCCGCTAGTACATAGTTTTTGACCAGCACACCAGCCTGATTTTGGTAAGCTTTAAGTGTCTCAACAGTTCTTAAAGAACGCCCCATCACTCTGAGTTACTGTACCATATAGAACTTGGTAATACTCGGGCTCGTGGAAACAAATTGACAGATTCAGACTCGGTAAAAGCCAAATCTGCGTATAAATTATCGTAAACCACAAAGGAAAAAAGGCAAGATATCGAATCTTTGGAAAGACACACCATTCCCCTACATAAGGAATAGACTTTCGCATGCTTAATCCATAAGAATAACCACAAAAAACAATCGGCAATAGGCAAAAGACGATATAACGCCAATGTATAGACAAGCACCAATTTTCCAAAAGAAAGCCAACACACAAACAATTCTACCTCATAAATTCCGAGATGAGATCATAAAATGCGAGAGCCAGCAGAGATAGAGATATCATAAATTCACTTGTGCGGTTGCTTTCAGGAGCTCATTTCAAGACTACGCAACATTTACCAAAAATTCGGTATGCCATATAATCAATGCATATATAATAAGTGCATAAATTCAAGTTGCATTAATGAAAGGGAAATAATCACGCGGTTGAGATACGAATAAATGCAACAATGAGCTACGCGGCGGATAAGGACCACCTACATTTACTGAAAGCAACTAATATCCACCTTTCCCGACCTAGAAATGCCTAGTTATCACACACATCACACATCACAAAGCTCAGATTCAAGACCAAATCCTCTCTATGCAAAGATCATTACAAACAAAACCCCTAATCTCAAACAGCAAGACCAGTGTGACAATGCCAAGCTCGCAAACCGAAAAGTACAAAATCAATAGCGCAATGTACAACACCAGCCACGGCGAGGCCAAATCAATCAAAAATACTCAAATCACGGCAAATGCAGCAGGAGATCATAACATTATTCAACTCAAAGCTCGTTAATTTTGAACGATTAACACCTCAAAACAAACGGAAACACACAAATTGAACGCGGAAATACCTAATTAGTTGCGAAATCGCGAAAACCCCTAGGGCATTCAATCGCATTCCACATTCGCGAGCGAGAGGGGGGGGAGGGAATGTGATTTGTGATTGTTCGTTGGTTTGGGGGAAAATTGATGAAAATGAAGCGAATAAAAAGGGGGAAAAGGAGAGGTTGGAGAGAGATTGAAGCAATCCAGAAAAAGGAAAGGAGAATCGATGTAAGATTATGGAGGAATCGAGGAAATGGAAATGGTGAGTGATCAAATTCGTGAATGCTGTGAATCGAATCTCCAACCGCAACCATGAATGAGAGAGAGAGATTATTATTAAATCTAATTAATAATACTAATATGTATAATAAAAATATATTATAAAAATATAAAATCAAATAACTTAGAGAATTCAAAAATATGCACACAAATATACCAGAGATTAGTGAATTTGGCATCCATGTTTTTGTTAATATTATAATAATTTAAATTAAAGAATTTATATTTGTTTTAAGAACCTATCTCCCCCTTATTTTCACACACACACACACAAGTATTCTGCAGTAAATCTGCTTTCAGCATACACAAAATAAGTACCGATTATAAATTAGAAGTCAGGCAATATGTTTGATTCATGTCTTGAAAATATGGTTAGTATAAGATGTTGTTTGCATTATTTTATTGTTGAATAAGCATTACTTGTATTAATCCCACTTGATTTGTATCCATAACTTTTTGATTTCGATAAAGTTTTGAACAATCATAAATCGATCAAGTCTTAAGTAAATATGTCTTAAGTAAATATGTACAGTATAGTAAATAAAATTTGAGTTGAACAACCACAAAATGGAAACTGGGATTAAGGATGTGAAATGAGATTGGAGGAATATCATCATACAACAGGAGAAATTAAGAAAATCCATCTCACAAAACAAAGAAATTGAAAAAGAGAGAGAAAACAACTACTTAGCACAACTAGAAATTAAGAACATGTCTATTGGCAACACAAGCTTCACAATCGTCTTCTTCATCTTCGTTGGACCAATTATTAGGTTTTTGGTAGCAACGGTGGAGTTTGCTAGAAAAGATGGGCGGATCTTTGAGCACCAGATTGGATATCCACATTTGTCCTAATTCCTCTTTCAGTTTTCGACAACACCATCTCAATCTTGTCTTTATATATCCATTCCTAATCATTTTAGCCATCAATTTAATCCCCTCCTGTTTGACTTGATCGATCCCACTCATAAGAGAAATAATACAACAAGCATACAGGGCTCTAACATGCCCCACTTCCACGGCCTTGTCCAACTTTGGAATAGCTGATTCTAGGCTTGCCTTGTTGAAAAAATCCAACTGTCACACCAACCAATTAAATATATTAACTTATGCAACATTTTTCTATTTTCAATGTGAAATAGTAGCATATTTTACAAATAAAAATACGTACCAGTGCTTCTCTATATCATATTTCAGGATTAGAGGTTTGTTTGCATCTATTGAGAAACTTTTATTTTTTCTCACATAATGGACTCCACTTTATGATCGGAAATTTGTCTAAACATGCATGTCGGTAGACGTCTCCATCTTCAGCAATTTCTCTTAATTCTTTACAACTGTGATACCAAAAACAAATAAATAAATCAAGTAAAATAATGTTGTTTTTATAAGATAAGTAAAAGAGAGTAAGAAAGTTCGTAAAAGTATAGTATATTGAAAAACAAGTGAAACGGCTGATCATCTTGAATCAAGATTTTCATGTGTAAAAAATAAGGTGTGCTAATATTTTTTTTACTATCTATTTTAAACTTTAAATAGTATTATGCAGCGTTGTAAACTTGCAAAATTAAATAAAATGTATACAAGATAGCAATGGCATATCCAAGATTTCTTCTTTGGGGATGCGACAAATTTCGGAGCTTCAAAATTTGATCAATACTTTTATTTTTTAAAATTTGTTTTCTCAATCAAAAAACATGATTTATTATTAAAATGCATTAGTTATATTACTAAAAAAACTAAAATGAAAAAGATATAAAAAAATTCTTTAAAAGATCTGAAAAGCAGAAAAAAATAAATACATGTATAAATTCTGCAGGTTTCAAATGCGTATAATATTTTAAAAATAAATAAGATGTGCATAAGATTTAAACACAAAGAATAATGAAGATCTGTGCATTTTAAAAAGGACATAAAAGAAGGAAATATAAATACGTGTATTGTGTAGGTTTCGATTTTTTTAATGTATTTTAGAATGTTTGATGAGAATCGAACTCAAACTCCATATAGTAAAAGTTTTGTATGATAAAATTAGCCAACTTTGATAAACAAGTAGTATTAAATCAACCATGAAAATTAAGACATACCTTAACTTAATGCTAGAGATATTGGCTGTTGAGGATGATGCTACTCGACATAAAATTTGTGTTGTCAATTCACGAGGTATAATTTGAAGATATGAAACTCCATTCTTCTTTGGAAGTCTCCTCATCCTCATAATTGATAAATGACAATTCTACGTGTTTCAGCTTCTGCAACTTGTCTCGGTGACTACATTTTATAGGTGGTTTGTTGTATTAGTTTTAATTTGGATTTGATTCCTAATCCAACTCCAACATGGAAAATAATTGAGTTTATTTTAGGAAATTTACCTTTCGTGAAGAAATTGTAATTATGAAAACTTCTCAGTTTAATTATGGAATCTGCAAATATGTACATACATATATTTTGTTTCCTTATTTTTGAGCTAATAATTCAACTAATTAAACTTTTAGAACGAATTTTTATTATAATTATTATAATAAAATTATTATTATTGTTAAACACGGTGGAGTTTCCTTATGTGTGCATATTATTCTAATTATTACTGATGCGTTAGCGTACTTTTATAAAATTTTAAATAATTGTTATTTTATTGTATTTATCAATAATTTCAGTCATAATCGATAATCTTTAGGCTTCAGTTCAGTTAGACGGTGTAGACGGCAATTCAACTCAGAACACATTATTCAACTATGAAAAATTTCTATAATGATATTTTATTATATTGTTACATTTTTAATTATTATTATCATTAATAGAAAACGTTTTTTCATTATAAAAAGATATATTACTAAAGTTTATAATTAGCATAGCTCCCAAATTCATTTGTTTGGACTATAAATACATGACAATTGATAATTTATAATCCACTCAACCTGCTATTTTCTATAAAAAAATTTGTTTCAATTCATGTATTCTTCTTAATCTTCTACGTATTGTTTTTGCTTTTGATATATATTTATACTTGTGATCATGGCATAAGTTCATGTTCCCATCAAATGATTTTCTATATTATCATCAAATTTTAATATATGTGTTTATATGTACTGTTATTATTTTTTGCTTAAAGTTCTTATATAGATGAAGGCAATCTGACACGATGGAGAAGATGACACCGGCACGGGGCGATGAAAGAGCGGGAGATTATGACCGGAATAAGTGAGACTATTGGAGATAGAGACAAGGCTTTAGGATTGGGAGGGAGTAGATGACCATTGACAGTTTATAATTCACTTACTCGCTATTTTCTGCAAAATGTTGCTTGATTTAAGGTATTCTTCTGAATCTTCTACATATTGTTTTTTTTTAATATATACTAGTGTTAGCCCACGCGCTATGCGCGATACATAATATTTTTGTTCTATTAATTAGATATTATGAATAAATTAAATAAATTAAAAAAATAACATCATCATTACACAAGATTAAAAATATAATATTATATAGTAAAAATATGTTAAATATTATAGATATAAAATTAAATGAATTTTAAATTAAACCAACATGAAAATATTTTTTAATTACGAACACTTTATCATTACAACTATATACTTCAATACTAATATTACTAAAATATATCAATATTAAATTGATATAAAATATTAAATATACAATTAAAAAGTATAATTAGGATAATATCATTATTATAAAAAGATAAAATAATATAAAAAACAAATAAAAAGGACACACCTATAAACATTTAGAACAATAAAACAATAGTTTATAAGACGTGAAAAAGGAAAGTAGAATCGATGAAAGATGTTGGTTTCTGGATTTACAAGAAGGAATACAAAGAGCTAATTGAATCGAAATGACAAAAGAAGATTCGAAACAAATAAACTGGAAAAGGAAATAGCTGAGTCGAGGAGGCCTCTTTCCGCAAGACGAGATACGCCCCGGTAGTGCTCTTCGGATTGGCGTTTCGTCCCCAAAGATAAAAAGGCTGCGTCTCCGGTGAAGCAGCACCACTATCAACAGAGCTCCGGCGAACTGGATGGAGGAGAGGGCAGAGCTTCGACAGAAGAACAATGCAGAGGGAGGAGAGAGTGTATGATGCAGAGTGGATTCTAGTTTCTGTGTGTTTAGAATGCTAGAATGGCTAGCCTATTTATAGGCTCGGTCCACTGCAGGGGGTCAACGGCCATAATGGCCGTCATCAATGCTAGATCGTAACGGTCGTCGGTTACGAAGCGTTACAAAACGTTACAAAGCTGAGAGTCTGAATCTAGAAGCTTCTAGATTCGTTCATGACGTGGACTATCACGTGTCAGCCACGTTGGCTTACCGCGTCATACCGACGAGGTGGCATCCCGCTTGGCTCGCTGACGTGGAAACGGTGATGGTCTAAAAAGAACTAGACCTACTAAACTTGGGTCAAGCCCGCAACCAGGCCCAAAGAACAGCCCAAAGACCACCCAAAGACCAATTGCCAAGATCCAAGTCCAAGTCCAAGTGCGGCGCGCGCATGTGGGCTCTACAGCCCATCTTAGTCCATTATAATTATTCCATGTAATAATCCTTCTTATTAA
Organism: Salvia hispanica; assembly: GCF_023119035.1. Lineage (NCBI taxonomy): Eukaryota > Viridiplantae > Streptophyta > Magnoliopsida > Lamiales > Lamiaceae > Salvia > Salvia hispanica. Next base: position 17,237,793 of record NC_062965.1, on the reverse strand, counting down.
ATACTAGTTTAATAAGGTTGTAACTTCCAATGTGTGATAATTAACTCTCTTAATTATTCCCTAAGCTTCTCTCATAGCTCATTAAGTTTGCAATTTTGCACAACTTTAATCCCTTATTTCCCACTCACCGGGAATCGGATTTGAGAAAATGAATATACCACGGTCATCTACTCCGAATGTAGATCGATGCTATCTCATTTAATTTTACAAAATTAAATGTCTCGTTGAAATTATAATTGGTCAAAGTTCATTGATCGGACATAGATTCCAACAAAAGATTATGGAGGAATCGAGGAAATGGATATGGTGAGTGATCAAATTCGTGAATGCTGTGAATAGAATCTCCAACCGCAACCATGAATAAGAGAAAGACAGAAATGAGAGAGAATATTAATCCAAAATGCTATTTTCATTGTTAATAATTTATCTTAAAATATTAATTAATTTATAAATTTTGGTTCATCAAGATATAATTCAAGATAAGGTATAAAAAGACCTTTGTGTCCTTTGTATATACTCTCTCCGTCCCACGTTACTTTAGGTGTTTCTTTTCGGCACGGGATTTAAGAAAATGGTGTTTAGTGAGTTAAATAAAGATAAAATAAGCAGATGACAGAATAAAGTAAGAGAGAATAAAGTAGAAGAAAGAATAAAGTGTGTAGGATTAGATGCTTTATTTTTAACTGAAAAAAATAACTCAAGTAGTTTGGGACAATCCAAAATGAAATATGACTCAAATAACTAGAGACGCAGGGAATAATAGTAAATTGTTAATCCTATTAGTTATTTATAAAAATACTTAATTCCATTGTAAATTATGATTTTCTTAACATACTTCGTATTTAATAATTTAATGACAAAGTAATTGCAATGTTTATAAATTCATAATTAAGGAAATTCGTAAAAGAAAACCTATATTTAAAGATTAATGACAAGGAAAGTAAGCATATCCGAAATAAATAAAAAATTTAGTTTTTCATTCATTATTTTGTAAGTATATCAGTGTACTTCTCCTTCTCCGATTAGAAGTTCCAATTTACATGATTAGTATACAATTCCGGCTTAATATAATGTACACATATTAATCGTATTTTTGTATCATGAGGAAAATTGTTGAAGCGTTCATTTAACACATAAAATAAACTCTCCATTACATGATTAATACCACATTACATTACCGAATGTACACATTATATGATCAATAAATTACACTTTTTATTCCAAAGACCTATATAATTTAATTTTAACTTGACCCGAAGCCATTTTAACTGTAGCAATAAAGTACATTCTTTATTCCAAGACCTATATAATTTATTTTAATTCGTCACGGAATGAGTCACCACGAGGTAAATAAGCATAGCAGATCTCACGGGACGGGGTCAATGAGAACTTGAGAGATGAGCTTCTGCATTTCCAATCCTACATTTGTGTACCAATCGCCCTTGGTATACATAACCCCAATAACACGGGCGAAGTTGAGAATACGGGAAAGTAGAGGGGTCGGGATTTTATTTGAGAAATGCCTCGTTTATGAGCTTCCACGCTGTCTCAACCCGGTTTAGTAATTCCTTAACAGCTTCTTCTTTTGATTTGTTATGCTCCTTTGTGTAGCACTCTACCATAGAAGGTATGTGCTCTCTGTTTTTCTCAAACTGAAAATAAAATAAATGTTTTAAGAGCATCCGCAATGGTGCTTAGGCCAGCCATAGGCCAGCCATTCTCTCCCCTGCCACGTCAGCAACACTAAAAAATCTACCTGCCACATCAGATTTAGGCCAACCATAGGCCAGCCGCAATAAAAATAATTCAAAATATACTACATTTACGGAATTAAAATTACGATTAAAATACGGAATTAAATTTACGATTAAAATACGGAAAAATTCATTAACTGCATTTAAAAAAGTTACATAGATAAAAAAAATTACATGCATAATAAAGAAAAAAAACTATCGCCGTGCAATCCTCCGTGCCCACAACTCTTCAATTATATCCTTTTGGAGTTGAATATGAGCATCCACTTGGCGCATGTTGGCAAATTCCTTGAAGGCGGCCGGCTTCATCGAGAGGTACCCCACGTCGTACACTAGGGGTGGCCGTTCCGTGGCTTGGACCGGCTTCATCGTCACCGACCCAACTAGTCAGTTGTACGCCTTCGTCTTCGACGATCATGTTGTGAAGGATAATGCAGGCGTACATTATCTGGGAAACGCATCCGACATCCCACAAACGCGTTGGACCCTTAATTGCCGCCCATCGAAACTGGAGCACACCAAATGCGCGCTCCACGTCCTTGCGCGCCGACTCCTGTCGTTGCGCAAAGTAGGCCTTCTTTTCATCACTTGTTTGTCGGATCGTCTTCACAAAGACCGGCCACCGAGGGTATATCCCATCCGCCAAGTAGTAGCCCATATCATGCCGGTTGTCGTTGGCCACAAATGAGACGGCTGGACCGACGCCCTGGCACTTCTCGTTGAAGAGGGGAGACGAGTTCAGGACGTTGAGGTCGTTGTTCGACCCGGCTACCCCAAAATACGCATGCCAGATCCACATCCGGTAATCAGCTACGGCCTCGAGGATTATCGTGGGGTTCTTTGACTTGTAGCCGGTCGTGTAGGCCCCCTTCCAGGCAGTCGGACAGTTCTTCCACTCCCAATGCATACAATCTATGCTTTGCCTAACATCCCGGGGAACCCATGCTTCTCCCCGTGCATCTGCATCAAATTCGACAATCTTCGGGAGTAGGGCTTCGAAGGTACTTGCTCACCGAAAATGCTGATCACGCCCCACGAGAAATCCTTCAGACATTTCAGGGCTGACGACTCACCGATGTGGAGGTACTCATCCCACATGTCTGCCGCGCCTCCGTAGGCCAACTGCCTGATTGCCGCCATGCACTTTTGAATAGGGGTGTGGCCGGGTCTGCACAACCGAATCGTGCCTGAAGCGGAAACACAGATATTGACGCTCTAATGCCCCAACGATGCGCATAAACAACTTCCTGCGCATTCTAAAACGCCGCCGGAACATGTTGGCGGGAAACCGCGGGTTCTCTGAAAAGTAGTCGTCGTACAGCCGCTGATGTGCAGCTACGTGATCCCGATCAATCACCGCTCGGTGGTGGACAACTCATGGAGGGCGAGGTATCGCCTGCTGTTCCACCATACGCATGTACCGCTCCATCCCGCGGTTCATGTAGGCATCCATAGCCTCGTTCATCCTCCGTTCGTACTCCTCAAGCATCCCCACCACTACCACCACTACCACCACCGCTACCACCCGCGTTACTCATCGCTCGATGATGCTCTTGTACAGAAAGTTAGAGAGAGGAAAACTCGTTAAAACAAGTGGTGCAAATGAAAATGAAATGAAAATCGCGTTTATATAGGTTTTTTTTTTTTTTAAAAATAAAACAAAAAATCGGCGCTGGCCGATCGGGCCGCCACAATGGCGGCTAGCCGATCGGCCAGCCCACGCCGATCCGCTCGCCGATTACGCTCTCGCCGGGCTGCAATGGTTCGGCTAGCGCGACGAATCGGCTAGCCGGTCGCTAGCCGACCATTGCGGATGCTCTAAGGTGAAGTTAGTAAAGATAAAAAATTGAAATTCTAAAAATAATATTTTGGAATTTTAAGAAATTACCAATCAAGTGAAATCAAATCAAACTCATTTAAAAGCCATATAATATTATATCATGTTTTATTAAAAATTACTAGTATAATTTTGATTACCATAATTTTTACACATTGCACACACACTTAAAATTAAAATTATCCAATTCATGTATGGATACAACATTAATATGGTTAAGAAGGTGAGAAAAGATAATAGATTATTCACTAACTATATATAAATTAAATAAAATGTTAGACATTTATAATAATTACTTCATGTCCCACGATATCATCAGTCAGCATGCAAATATTTAAGGCAGATTTCATAACATCTGGCTCAGATAGAACGTAATCGAATGCTTCTTTTGTCACACAATCTCCCATTCCAAGAAATGAGCAAATTATTAGTGAAGTATAACCAGAGCTAGCTGTTGCAACCTGCATGTACTCATCGCTCTTCGGTTTGTACTTTTCTTCCCTCCATTTAATCTCAGTAAAATAGTTTCGAGCTAAGTCTTTCATCTGTCCATTACCACAAATAATTAGAATTTACATATGTTATACTCGATAAAATATGTTACTTGTGGAATTATGTTTATGTAATTACTGCTTCAATTCCATAGCCAAGACGATACAAAGTTCCCTCTTTGGTCATATAATCTTCAATTTCTTCAAAGACTTCCAAGAGCGCCTTGTAAAATCCCCTCATATATTCCGGAATTTCGTCCAAGCACGACATGCTCCACCTATAATCATAAAATCAACAAGCATTATGAATTTTTTTTAACTAATTTTTATATTTAAAAATTAATTTTCACAAATAAATAAATATAAGAACTTCATAATAGCCGATATTTATTTGTTGGGCCCGACAAGCATTATGAATTTGAATCGACATGCGTTGTTGATGGTCTTAGTATTTTGCTTAAGTTTCTAATTTAAGAAATCTAACATTTCAATTGCTACCATGAAGAGCTCCAGTTCTTCGAAAGTAGCATAGGCGTCGAATGCATCATCAAATAGCGATGCAAATGCAATCAATTTGGTTGTAATGTGTCTAGCCTTAGCATATTTTGGTTCGAAATAGACACCCAATATCCAAAGTAGCCCTCCACCATTCGATCTCTCGCATAAAATAACATTGTCGGAACCTCCAAATCTTTCCACCACCTACCACAAATCAACAATATAATCTCAATATAAATAAAATCACAAGACCTAATTAACTCGTCGCGTGAGCCCGACAGGGGCCTAAAGATGCGTTTCTCGTCTCGTAAAAGCAAAAAAACAGCTTACCGATAAAGCTCACTTAGCTCCTCTTTGTGCATAGCCTGAAGCAAGTTGAAATCCAACTTTGCAAGCTCGAGCAGTTTTGGGTTATGAGAGTCAAATTGGGCGTAGATGGAGATGTAATGCCTTGCCTCGACACGTGGCAGTCTCCTGCGGATCGAGTATTTGTGCAGTGTGTGGTCCACTTGTTCAGCAACAGGATTGGTCAGAAGCGGCAGAGAAGATTCTAGAAGCTTCCGACTAGAAACGTAGCCGTAATCAAGAAAGTCTTCGCCGTTGACTCTCAGATGCGTGGCCTCGAAATATTCTAGGATTCCCAAAATACCCTCCGCTGTGTCGGGAGCCTTGGAATTGACTTTTACGACATTCATTTTTGGTAAATAAATACTCCTACGATTTTATAAAACTCATTTCACAAATTATCAATTAGGAGTAACAATTATACGTCTCAAATGTGACACATGCATAATATAGATTGTAGAAAAGCTGATGTTATGAAAACAAAATAGTTGAAGAACTTGAAATCTCAAGATCCTAAACTCAAGATTTAGAAAATGAATGATAAAATAAGAAAGTTAATTACTTACTGCAAGATATTTTGTATCCATGTTGTCTCAAAAGGCGAAAACCAAGAGCATTGGTGTATAAATCATCTCTGTCTTTGCAAAACTCTTCAAAGATTTGGGACAAATTTTGCAGAGCTTGATCGATCTCCTCTTCAAAGTGATACTCAATGCCCAATCTTTGTATTGCATCCACCAATTTCAGTAGCCCTACGACGTCGTTTGATGCCTTCTTTAGCTCTCCTTTCACTTCATCCTTCAGCTTCTCCACCAATTCCTTTTCGACAGCCTATGTCACAAAACATTTAATTAAATTCATATTAGGGTGCAAACCCATTCCCCGTCGATGAACAACAAAAGTTGAAACAATATAGACTAAAGTCCAATTTTAGTCCCTTACATTTGCTCTAAAATTTTTTAGGTCTCATACATTAAGTTTGTGACCTTTTGGTCCCTAACATATTGTTTTAGTACATTTCAGTCCCAAACAAGGTCACAAACTTAAATGTATAGGACTCAAAAAGAATTTTACAAAAAATGTACGAGATCAAAATTGGACTTTAGTCCCATATTATAATTAAGTTATTAAATTGATTAAACATTTTGATTGTTAGTTTTAACAGAAAATGGTTATTTTGGACCAAAACAATATGTTTGGGACCAAATTGTACCAAAATAATATATTAGGGACCAAAAGGTCACAGACTTAATGTATGAGACCAAAAAGAATTTTAGGTCAAATGTAAGGGACCAAAATTAAACTTTAGTCAACAATATATATAAATGTTTCATCAGTTCCACTAGTATGAGACGTTTTTTGGAATGACCCTAAAACAAAACCGTGAAAGACCTATGGATGTGTAATACAGAACTACGTATAGCTTGCATTGATTTGATATGTAGTGACGCAAAATTAAATTGTGAAGGGTTTGGTCTAAAACAGATGATATCTTACTAATGTAGAGTTCGGATCGAATTACTAATGCTAACATATATACACTTAATTTATACCATTATCAATTCTCTGGTAGCATGATTTGATATGTATAACTTATATTGACAAATGTGAATATAGAAAAAATATATATATGCATAAAATCTCGTATCGGAACTTTATTACCTTACATGGTCGTGGAGTGTAGACGAGGAAGCGATCTCCCCATACATTTGGGTGATAATTTGCAAGAGGTCGAGAAAAAGTAGTAACTGAAGCAAATTGATTCATCTTGTGATATATAGGTGAATATTATTGAACTATTTTCTGTTAGCAACTTGTGAGATAAATCTCAACTATTTGTGGCTTCTATAAATAGAAAGAAATATGTTGCTAGGTATACATTTTTTAACTACTGTATTTAAGTAGCGTAGTTACATAGATTAGTTAGCTGTCACATTTATTGGATTTGCTCAATAGATATGGACATATAGTTACCAATAAGACTGTTACCAATACAAGTAATATTCGCCGCCAATTTTTTTGTAAACCATTTGTCTGCTATATGGCATGAAGAGTATAGACTATAGAGTTGAAAAAGAGTGGTCAATTTCAAATGTGTTACTCCCCTAATTCCGATCCATCCAAAAAAAAATAGTCACATATATATACGGCCTGAGTTTAATAAAAAATTAGTTAAATAATTGAGAAAAAGAAAGATAAAAAGGAAGCGAGAAAGGAGAAAAAGTTAGAGAGAGAATAAAAAGGAGTAGTTAATGTAAGAGAAAGTTTCTATTTTTGAAATGAGACTATATTTTTTGTGGACAGTTCAAAATGACGAAATGAGATAATTTTTTTGAACGGTTTAATAAAAAGTTTTAGATTTATAATATTATAATTTCAAATACTTCCACTTCTAAAGTTTGAAGTTTATAATCAATATCTATATTTAAAATTTTGAATAATTATAGACTTGCACATATCTTAAAACACACGGCATACACAATGCACACACACACTCACAACACTTACGTGACATGAATTCGTAGTTTGCTAAACGACACAATACAATAACAACACGATAATTATGACAAGAATCCAACACAAGTACACGACAATTTTCAGGATAATGACACTATATTACTCACACTATATTACTCATGTGTGTTATGAAGGATATATGACTTGGCAGTGGTGGTGGTCGTCGTGATGGTAACGGTAAGATATGGAGATATCAGATACACAAAGTTGTGAAATAGGTGGTGAAGACATGAAATGGGAGAATGCATGTGGCATATGAAAAGTGAAAAAATAAAAACCTAATTTAACTCTGAATTAATATAAAATTAAAAAAGAATGATAATTAATGGGTTATAGGAATCTTACCTGAGTACAACTCGAACTCAGTTTGAAATTGTCATAGGAAAAGTGAGAAAATAAAAACCTAATTTTACTCTGAATTAATATAAAATTAGAAAAGAATGATAATTAATGGGTTATAGGAATCTGACCCGAGTACAACTCGAACTCAGTTTAAAATTGTCATGTCCTTATTCGATCGAGTTTATACTAACAGTAACACTAGGGGTGTACATTCGGGTTTCGGTTCGGTTTTTCGCCCAAACCGAACCGAACCCGAAAAACCGAATTTAGGCTAAAATTGAAATTGAACCGAACCGAAAAACCGAAAAATCGAAAAACCGAAAACCGAACTTAAAAAACCGAACCAAACCGAAAAAACCGAAATTTCAAAACAAAACCGAAAAACCGAAAAAAAAAATAGTATATTTTAATATATCTAATTTATTTTATTTTATATATACTAATAGAATATAAATATATATAACATAAAATTAATATAATATATATAATATTTATTATATAAAAATATATTAGAAGAATATATATTATATATATGATATAATATAAATTAATAGGATAAAAATATATAATAATATATTTAAAATATAATTCGGTTTTTCGGTTTTTCGAATTTTTTTTTCGCCCAAACCGAACCGAACCGAAAAACCGAAATTTTTGTATTTTTAAAACCGAACCGAACCGAAAAATCAAAAAAATCGAACCGAATTTCAAAATTTCGGTTTGGTTCGATTCGGATATTCGGTTTTCGGTTATTTTGCTCACCCCTAAGTAACACGACAAGACTGAACTCAAGGGTTTCTGTGTCACGTCAAAATTGTGAGTCCCTAACAAAAAAAACGTTGATCTTTAGCACATAAAGTACACTCTTTTATTACATATATAATACATCACCAAATACACACATTACATGATTATTATACACATTAATTAGCAAATAAAGTACACTCTTTAGAAAAACCAACATAATTTATTTTAATTCAACACGAACGAGTTACCATAAGGGCATCCACAATACGCCCCGAAAATCAGCCCCATTTGTTGGGATGCGGGGTCCTTGTTGGGTTTGTATACTAAAAGATGCTTCGAGTGTACATGTCTTTGTACAGTCAACTCATGCCTGTATACAAGAAACGCCGCATCCACTTGTTTACCTAATTATGAGAATAAATAATACTCCCTCCGTCCCACTTTAGGAGTCCCGGTTGAGTTCGGCACGGGTTTTAAAAAATATAAAGGAAAGTTGATGAAAAAAGATAGTGGAATGTGGGTCCTACTTTTATATATTAGTTTTATAATAAAATGTGAGTGGAAAAAGGTGAGTGGAATGTGGGGCCTATTACCAATTATGGAATATTCCAACCGGGACTCCTAAAGTGGGACACCCAAAAGTAGTAAACTGGGACTCCTAAAGTGGGACAGAGGGAGTATAATATAATGGTTTATTATTGAAATATAATAAACAAGTCTAGGACTTCTTACTAAGAAGGTCAAGTAGGGAAATTCAATGAATCTCCTCATGAGTTTTGCAGTAGGGGACTTGGCCAGATCTAGTAAGAAGAAAAACGCATTCACAACCTAGATAGGCTTTGGCTACCTATTGGTATGGTTGCGGTGTTTGCGATAATTCTCTCTTACCTAATAAGAGATTAGTAACACCGGTGTGGTAAAGCATTGAAAGAATCTAATACAAAATGTATTCTGTATTGCTATGTACTGTAAGAATATATTTAAGAAAGTTTAGTATTTTCTAGTCTACTATATTAATATCATTAATATTGTTTATTATGTCAGACGCCACTTTGACTTATCAATATAGGAGAGTTTGTACGTAACTCAAACATGATATCTTTGGTGGTAGTAATTGAATAACATGAATGTATTGGAATATTATTTCATAGAAATCACGTGCCCAGTGTGGTATGATTAAATCCCAAAGGATGATCCCCAAGAGGTGTTTAAAAAAGTTATTTATTATTTAGAAAGCTACGCAGTTGGAATTTATGTTAGGTTTGGTATACTGAAAAGCATGTTTCGAGCAAGTTTCGCGCGAAGAGAATCTTGCTTGTATACGTAAAACTCTACAACCTGATTCAGTATTATTCGAGCAGTTTCGCACGAATAGAATCACTATTATTATTACATTGTGTTTGCTTGTGCATTTAGAAGATGTTTTATAAACATTTAAATGGTAAGAAGTAAACAAAGCTTGAGTCTTTTGCTTAGTAGATCGGTTGTGGGCGACGTCCACTTTAAGGTAACACGGTCAGATCTATGCAATGCTTTCCAAAAGAAAAAGAAGAATTTCACAACCTAGATAGGCTTTGGCTATCTATCGTGAAAGGTTGCAATGTCAGTCCGCATATTTCTAAGCCTTATTGAAATAAGATGACATTGGTGTGGTATAGCAATGAACGGATCTAACAGCAAGGCGTGTCTTTATGCTATCTATTGAAAGACTGGGTCTTGATAAAATACTATTTCTTAATCTACATATGTTAGCATTGAGCATACAGTATTGATTATGCACTACTTTGACTTATCAAATGGTGCGGGTTTTTCGCAACTCAATAATCCTGATATATTGGATAGTGGTGATTAATATCTAGTGGTGCTAGAATTGCTATTATGTTGAATCGCGTGCGAGGTGAGTCTCGTTTGATAATGTCCTCAAGAGGAGCTCGAACAAGATTTTATTATTCGGAAAACTAGCCAGTTGGAGTTTTATCGCTCTATGAATAATAATTAAGTGTTTCTTGCTAAGTCCACTCTTGGAATTAATAAGATATTAATTAATTAAGTCCATAGCAGACATTAATTAATCAATGGACATTTATATCTTAAGCGCGGAAAATAAATAATAAACAACGGAAGCCCGGATTACTTGTGATTTCGGATTTGGATGGGGAGAGTTCAATATTACTTCTGTAGTGGCTGCTCGTAATATTCCAATATAAGCTTGTATTAAATTGTGGATTCAATTTAATTAGTAAAAAGCTAATTGGGGGAGCTCATATCCAAAACCTTCCATAGATTCCTGTCTGGGCCCAAAAGTAACTTAATATAAATAGGAGAATAAAGGAGACAGAATAGTTAATTATTACATTAATGAAATTTTCGTTTCTCTCTCTACAGAAGGAAACGATTTTTCATTGTTTTTCTCATCCGTGAGATTTTTCAGCTCCTCCTCCGTGAAGAATTTTATGTCTTCTTTATTCAAGTCCTAGTATTTTGATAAGATCAGCCCACCCTGATATCGAGATACAGTTCGGGAACCAGAGAGAAGATCCGTGGTCTAGTATTGAAGATCATCACGTGGAGAAGGCGCGAACAATCGACGATTCACGTGGAGAATCAAGGCGCGAACAATCGACAATTGAATAATAAATAAAGTCTCAAACTAGAAAATTATTCGGAGAATTAATTTAATTCAAGTCACATAGCAGACAAAAGAATTAAATTGATGGATTAAAATAATCTTAAACGCAGGAAATATTGTAAAATAAAATGGACCCAAGTTATTTGTAATTTGGTGATTTAGATGGGAGTACAATACTATTTTTTAGTGGAACAAAATAATATTCCAGTGATAATATATTAAATGATGAATCATTTGATTTAATTAGATACTTATCTAATGGGTGAGCCCAACATCTAAGTCATTCCATGGACCCCCATCCTAGCCCAATAAGTCCAAGCTTATAAATAGTGAAGAGATGGGAAACCCTAGTATGCAAAAAGACTGGGTAAATATACCGAAAAAACGGTATATCGATCGTATCATATTGAAAAATATCGAACAATATTGAATTTTCGGCATACCGAAACTTTCGGTACGATACAATACCGTATCGAAAGTTTTCGGTATGATAACGATATGAATTTTCTTATACCGCGGTATACCGTTTTATATCGAATATACGATATATATCGATATTATCGGTACACCGAAATATATCGAAAATCAATATGTATCGAATTATCGATACATATCGTTATACCGTTTATACCGATGATAATGATGATGATGATGATGATGATGATGATGATGATGATGATGATGATGATGATGATGATGATGATGATGATGATGATGATAATAATAATAATAATAATTTATTTTTTTAAGATTAAAAGTTTAAATCATAAATGTATCCATATAACTTAATTATATATTTTTTGATTATGAAGATGTGGACAATGTTTATTTTATTATGTTAAAATTATACATTAATTTTGGTTTTATTTTTCGGTTTTGAAATTATATTTTTTGGTATACAGGTATTTGAAATTGTATAAAATTTCGGTATATCATACGAAATATCAATATGCCGTTCACAACGGTATACCGAAGTTCGGTACGATATACCGAAATTTTGAAACGGTAACGGTATAGTTTTTTTCCATATCGAAATTTCGGTATAACGAAATACGGTATACCGAAACTTTCGAAACAATAACGATATGAAATTCTTTCATATCGATATTTTCGGTATGATAACGAAACAAAATTTTTGATACGGTATATCGTATCGACCCAGCCCTAGCAAAACACACATCACAACACTCCTAACCCTAACCCTAGCCGCCATAACCGGCGTTCTCTCCCTTCCATATAGTTCATTATACCCCCTCCGTCCCAAGGTAGTTGAGTTGTTTCATTTTTGCACTCGTTTTAAAAAAATGATAAAAAAATTTAAAGTCGAGAGATAATAAAGTAAGATAGAAAATATTGTAGAGTAGACTCTTCTCTATATTATTCACTCTTACTGTATCGTATCTTCACTTTAAATATTTATTACCAGATTTTCAAAATGAGTGAAAAAAAATGTGATTGCATCTTATTTTACAATCATGTTATCATGGTTGTCAAACCATGTGAATCAATGTTTAAAAAATTGGACCGGTAATTACATCGGATCGATTGGACTAATGGTCGAACTTAAATATGGCAATTATTTAGTAGTATAAAGATTTATATAATTTATTTAACTTAATACAAATTGAGTCACCATGATAAGAGGATCCTATCCGATCCGATCTCACGGGACAGGGTCAATGAGAACTTGAGTGATGATCTTCTGCATTTCAGGACCTACATTTGTGTACCAATCGCCCTTGCTGTACATAACCTCAATAACACGGGCGAAATTGAGAATACGGGAAAGTAGAGGGGTCAGGATTTTAGTTGGTTTGAGAAATGCTTCGTTTATGAGCTTCCACGCTGTCTCAACCCGGTTTAGTAATTCCTTAACAGCTTCTTCTTTTGATTTGTTATGCTCCTTTGTGTAGCACTCTACCATAGAAGGTATGTGCTCTCTGTCTCTCTCAAACTGAAAATAAAATAAAATAGAATTATATACACAAGGTTCATCGTACTATATCATGTTTTATTAGGAAATAGTACATAATTTTGATTACAAAACTTTTACACATTGCACACAAAGTTAACAATAAAATTATCCAATAATTCATGTATGAATAGAACATTAATATGGTTAAGAAGGTGAGCAAAGATAATAGATCATTCATCATTGATTTAAAGTTTAAACTAATAGTTCACCAACCATATAGTACAAATTAAATAAAATATATTAGACATTTATAATAAATACCTCATGTCCCACAATATCATCAGTCAGCCTGCAAATATTCAAGGCAGATTTCACAACATCTGGCTCAGATAGAACAAAATCGAATGCTTCTTTTGTCACACAATCTCCCATTCCAAGAAATGAGCAAATTATAAGTGAAGTATAGCCAGAGCTAGCTGTTGCAACCTGCATGTACTCCTCGCTCTTCGGTTTGTACTTTTCTTCCCTCCATTTAATCTCAGTAAAATAGTTTCGAGCTACGTCTTTCATCTGTCCATTACCACAAATTATTAGAATATACATATATATAGGGGCATGTTAGGGTGTCACCACCCCTTAAAATAACATCATACCACCATTCCTAGCCATTCATTTGTACACGTGGACGAATAATAAGCTGTCACGTGGCAAAAAATCTGGAAAAAGACGGTCAGCAATTTGCTGGTCTTTATCCAGCAATATTTCTTGTCCAATGCAATATCCGACACACTATACAGCAATCTATAGATTGCTGTGTAGTGTTTCTAATATTGTTGTGTAACGTTTATAATATTGTTGTATAAGCGGTGTCACGGTGTCATTTTAAGAGGGGTTGTCATTTTTATACTCGATAAAATATGTTAATTGGAGCATTATGTTTCTGTAATTACTGCTTCAATTCCATAGCCAAGGCGATACAAAGTTCCCTCTTTGGTCATATATTCCTCAATTTCTTCAAATACTTCCAACAGCGCCTTGTAAAAACCTCTCATATATTCCGGAATTTTGTCCAAGCATGACATGCTCCACCTGTAATCATAAAATCGACAAGCATTATGAATTTGAATCGACATGCGTTGTTGATGGTCTTAGTATTTTGCTTAATTTCTAATTTAAGAAATTTAACCTCTCAATTGCTACCATGAAGAGCTCCAATTCTTCAAAAGTAGCATACGCGTCGAAGGTATCATCAAAGAGCGATGCAAATGTAAGCAATTTGGTTGTAATGTGCCTAGCTTTAGCATATTTTGGTTCGAAATAGACTCCCAATATCCAAAAGTAACCCTCCACCATTCGATCTCTTGCATAAAATAACTTTGTCGGAGCCTCGAAATCTTTCCACCACCTACCCACAAATCAACAGTATAAGCTCAACATAAATAAAATCAACATACCTAATTAAGTATCTTACATTTTTAAATTCGAAAGTACACAGACCTAAGGATGCGTTTCTCGTCTCGTAAAAGCGAAAACAACTCACCTATAAAGCTCACATAGCTCCTCTTTGTGCATATCCTGCAGCATGTTGAAATCCAACTTTGCTAGCTCGAGCAATTTAGGATGATGAGAGTCAAATTGGGCGTAGATGGAGATGTAGTGCCTCGCCTCGACACGTGGCAGTCCCCTGCGTTTCGAGTATTGGTGCAGCGCGTGGTCCATTTGTTCAGCAATGGGATTGGTCAGAAGTGGCAGAGAAGATTCTAGAAGCTTCCGACTAGAAACGTAGCCGTCATCAAGAATGTCTTCGCCGTTGACTCTCAGATGCGTGGCCTCGAAAAATTCAAGGATTCCCGAAATACCCTCCGCTGTGTTGAGAGATTTGGAATTGACTTTTAAGACATCCTTAAATTTCTCAAAATTGGTACACACATAGAAGATTATAGTTTGAGAACTTGAAATCTCAAGATCCAAAACTCAAGTTTTAGAAAATGAATGGTAAAATAAAAAAATTAATTACTTACTACATGATATTTTGTATCCATGTTGTCTCAAAAGGCGAAAACCAAGAGCATTGGTGTATAAATCATCTCTGTCTTTGCAAAACTCTTCAAAGATTTGGGACAAATTTTGCAGAGCTTGATCGATCTCCTCTTCAAAGTGATACTCAATGCCCAATCTTTGTATTGCATCCACCAATTTCAGTAGCCCTACGACGTCGTTTGATGCCTTCTTTAGCTCTCCTTTCACTTCATCCTTCAGCTTCTCCACCAATTCCTTTTCGACAGCCTATGTCACAAAACATTTAATTAAATTCATATTAGGGTGCAAACCCATTCCCCGTCGATGAACAACAAAAGTTGAAACAATATAGACTAAAGTCCAATTTTAGTCCCTTACATTTGCTCTAAAATTTTTTAGGTCTCATACATTAAGTTTGTGACCTTTTGGTCCCTAACATATTGTTTTAGTACATTTCAGTCCCAAACAAGGTCACAAACTTAAATGTATAGGACTCAAAAAGAATTTTACAAAAAATGTACGAGATCAAAATTGGACTTTAGTCCCATATTATAATTAAGTTATTAAATTGATTAAACATTTTGATTGTTAGTTTTAACAGAAAATGGTTATTTTGGACCAAAACAATATGTTTGGGACCAAATTGTACCAAAATAATATATTAGGGACCAAAAGGTCACAGACTTAATGTATGAGACCAAAAAGAATTTTAGGTCAAATGTAAGGGACCAAAATTAAACTTTAGTCAACAATATATATAAATGTTTCATCAGTTCCACTAGTATGAGACGTTTTTTGGAATGACCCTAAAACAAAACCGTGAAAGACCTATGGATGTGTAATACAGAACTACGTATAGCTTGCATTGATTTGATATGTAGTGACGCAAAATTAAATGTTGTGAAATAGGTGGTGAAGACATGGAATGGAAGAATACATGTGGCATATGAAAAGTGAGAAAATAAAAACCTAACTTTAACTCTGAATTAATATAAAATTAATAAAGAATGAAAATAATAATTAATGGGTTATTGAAATCTGACCCAAGTACCACTCGAACTCAGTCTGAAATTACCATGTCCTTATTTGGTCAAGCTTATACTAACATTACCACGATAAGACTGGACTCAAGTGTTTTCGTGTCATGTCAAAATTGTGAGTCCTAACACGAAATATTATTGTTGATTGTTTTTGTGTTAAAACAATGGAAAAGGCGTTGATTTTTACCACACAAAGAACACTCTTTTATTACATAATACATCACCAAATACATACATTACATTATTAATATACACGTTACTTAATTAGCACGTAGAGTACACTCTTTAAAAATAACCAACATAATTTATTTTAATTCAACACGAAACGAGTCACCATAAGGGCATCCACAGTACTGCCCCGAAAATCAGCCCAATTTCACGGGACGGGGTCGATGAGAAGTTGAGTGATGAGCTTTTGCATTTCAGGACCTACATGTGTGTACCAATCGCCCTTGCTGTAAATAACCTCAATCACACGGGCGAAATTGAGAATACGAGTAAGTAGAGGGGTCGGAATTTTAGTTGGTTTGAGAAAGGCCTCGTTTATGAGCTTCCATGCTGTCTCAATCCGTTTTAGCAATTCATCAACAGCTTCTTCCTTTGATTTGTTATGCTCCTCTGTGTAGCACTCCACCATAGATGGTATGTGCTCTCTTTTCCTCTCAAACTTGAAAAATAAATAAAATTATATTACTAAATTAAATAAAAATGTAGACAATTAGAATAATTACCTCATGTCCCACAATATCATCAGTGAGCCTGCAAATATTTAAGGTAGCTTTCACAATATCTTGCAAAAGATAGCACGAATTCGAATGCTTCTTTTGTCACACAATCTCCCATTCCAAGAAATGAGCAAATTATTAGTGAAGTATAAGCCGAGCTAGCCGTTGCAACATGCATGTACTCCTCGCTCTTCGGTTTGTACTTTTCTTCCCTCCATTTAATCTCAGTAAAATAGTCTCGAGCCATCACTTTCATCTGCCCATGCCCACAAAATAACATTTTGTAATTATACTAATGACTAAGAATGTTCATGCGAATCATAAGATAAGATAGACCAATATTATGAATTTGAATTCCACAAACAAATTCAA
This sequence comes from Salvia hispanica, assembly GCF_023119035.1. NCBI lineage: Eukaryota > Viridiplantae > Streptophyta > Magnoliopsida > Lamiales > Lamiaceae > Salvia > Salvia hispanica. The sequence continues at coordinate 17,220,562 of NC_062965.1, read as the reverse complement.
AATGGAGTTATGTTTAAGTAATTACTGCTTCAATTCCATAGTCAAGGCGATACAAAGTCCCCTTTTTGATCATATATTCCTCAATATCTTCAAAGGCTTCCAATAGCGCCTTGTAAAAACCTCTCATATATTCCGGAATTTCATCCAAACACGACATGCTCCACCTGCAATCATAAGATCGACTAGCATTATGAATTTGAATTCCATTGTCAACTATGTTTCTCTTAGAGCATCGATAAGGGTAGGGATTTTTTGGGTCAAGCCACAAAAGTAGGGGTCTGGTCCGGGACTGGGCCTTAGACCCCTCTGGCGGTATGAGTCTAGGACTAATTAAGTCATAGTGTGATTTGGGATATGAAGTTGTTGGGATTGTGACATGGCTAGAATTTGAGAGGACGAGTTGTGGTCTGATTAGAATTTTTAATATGCATAGCCTGTGTTATTGATGGTCTTAGTATTTCGCATAATTTCTACTTTAAGAAATCAACCTTTCAATTGCTACCATGAAGAGCTCCAATTCTTCAAAAGTAGCATAGGCATCGAAGGTATCATCAAACAGCGATGCTATTGCAATCATTTTGGTTGTAATGTGTCTACCCTTAGCATATTTTGGTTCGAAATAGGCTCCCATTATCCAAAAGTAGCACTCCACCATTCGATCTCTCGCATAAAATAACTTTGTTGGAACCTCCAAATCTTTCCACCACCTACCCACAAATCAACAATAAAATCAACAACATATAATATCAACGTAAATAAAATCACAAGATGTAATTAACTTGCATTTTAGCTTGATCGATCTCCTCTTCAAAGTGATACTCAATGCCCAATCTTTGTATTGCATCCACCAATTTTAGTAGCCCTATGATGTCGTTTGATGCCTCCTTAAGCTCTACTTTCACTTCCTCTTTTAGCTTCTCAACCAATCCCTTCTCACCATCCTATGTCACACAACATTTCATTAAATTCGTGTTGGCGTGCAAACTCATTCCACGTTGATGAACAATAAAAACTGAAACAATATACTCCATGATGGGCTTAGTCCAAAAATTGGTCACAAAAAATAAATGTGATGGGATTAGTCCAAAACAGACAATATCATGCTAACGTGGAGTTCGAGTATCCATCACTAAAGTACGTATAACTTGTGTTGATAACATACGATATCATATTAACATAAAGTACGGATATGTATCATCATATAACATTGACATACACTTACTTTGTACCATTGCCAACTCTCTTATACTGTGATTAATAGTATAACTTATATAGACGATGGTGAAGATAGTATTAAAATACACATAAAATCTCGTATCGAAAATATATTACCTTGCATGGTTGTGGAGAGTAGACTAGGAAGCGATCTCCCCATACATTTGGGTGAAAATTTGCAAGAGGTCGAGAAGAAGTAGTGATTGAAGCAATATGATTCTTGTGCTCCATCTTGTGATAGTTTTGAATACTACTAAATTATTTCTTTTATCAAACTTGTGACATAAATCTCAAGTATATGTGGCTTTTATAAATAGACAGAAATGTGTTGCTATGGAACATTTTTTTAGTGTACTAAGTGGTGCCGATATATTGATTGGTTGGCTGTCACATTTATTGGATTTGGTCAATAGATTTAGTGAATCTATTTGACACTAACTACATGAACGTGTTTCACTTTGATAAGATTGTTCTCCTTAACATTAAAATTCGCCGCCAATTTTTTTAAAAACAATTTGTTTGTACGATGGAATTAAGAATATACACTTCAAATAAAGTAAGTCAATTTCAAATCTGTTATTCTTTATTATAAAAATATTTAGATTTATAATTGAATTATAAATTCAAATACTTCCGTTTCTACAATTTGAAGAAGAAGAAGAAGAAGGAGGAGGAGGAGGAGGCTGTTACATAGGCGGCGGCTAGTAAAATTATTTTATTATATATTTTAGTTTTATGCATAGATCATAATTTCTCGTTTGACCGCAAAAAACCCCAAGTTATTTATTTTATGTTTTTAATTTAATTTCATTAAACTAATCAATGTGTACTCGTTGTTAGTATTATGTTTCATTGATTTATTTTATTGAGTTTTATTTTTATTTAAAATACAAATAATAAGAATAATATTTGTAGAATAGCAAATAAAATTATACTACTAAAAAAGTAATGATACAAAGATTTATACTTATAATGTCTCGCAAATTAAAATAAAATATTTGAAAATAAGAATTAACTATAATGCATAACAAAATGTAATGTTACTTACATTGTAATTTCATATTTTAAAATAATTTAAATATTATATTTTTTTAAACTAATAGTTATTTATTATTTTATAAGTATTTTATATGTTTTTTATTTAATAGTTTCGACCCCGCGAATTCTATTTTCCGGGTCTGTCATTGACTCACACTGCACTCGTACTATATGCAATACAATACACACTGCATATAAAACACATTGCATACTACACATGCGCACATACAAATACCTACACAACGTTGCATATACAATAACACATTGCACACTCGCACACACACGCATACACTCACACAAACAACTCAAAATATTTTTTACACAATTAAAAGATTGGGTAAAAAGTCATCAAATTTTGATTGATTTTTGACATATAAAAAATGGAAAGTAGAACACAAATTTATAATTACTTAACACCAAGCAAATGCTTTCGAACCGAAAATAATACCTCTGCCGTCCCTTAAAAATTGAGAATTAATAAATTAGATAATAGATAGAAAGAAAAAGTGATTGAAGCATTCACAATATAGTATAGGTCCATTTCCATGGAATTATTTTTATCAATAATATAAGTAAACTAATTTGAGCAGACATGCATTAAAATGAAATGGACTATTTTCTAAGAACGGAGGAGTAGTATAACTTCAAATTAATATCAATTCCAATTTCCAACATAATTTTGATTCCCTGATACTGAACGAATCTTAAGCACTATTTTCTTTGTTTATTTGAAAGTCTATACATATAATTTGACTTCCTTTTGCAAAATGCCATGTGTTAAAATTTCAATGCAATAATAATAACCTATTTACCGATCGAGATGTTAATGTTTTGGATTATCTATGATGAAAAAAATACCTTAAGTACTGTATATATTTGTCTTGGCGTTTGGAAAGCAACATGCGACATAAGAAAAATGTGGTGGAACAGAAAAAATTACTACTTTTACCAAATTATCATAAAATAATTTTGATAGATTTTGTTGATGACATGGGGCAATAATCCAGCTATTAGAGGCTAAAAATCGATCAAAATTTTAATTGCAATATAAATTTCGGATTAACGCCACGTCAATCTTTAATAAAATATCATATCTATATTCTAGCAATTTTCTTATCTTTTGCCTTGTCCAATTCACCAACAAATCTTTTTTTAGTTAAAAAATAGTAGTAGCAGTATAGTTGTCAACTGGGTCGGGCTGGCCCAGCCCATCAGTGAAACGAAACAGGCCTGGGCTAGGCTCAATAGTTGAAGTGGGCTCCATCTGGGCCATTTTATAAACTCAGGCCCAGGGCCTATCTTAGGCCCAGGCCCAGTCCAGGACCGGCCCATTAGAGGCCCACCTTATATATAATTAATATTTTTAATTTAATTAATCATTAATAATAATATATTTTCTGATTTATGCACGTAATCTTGTGAATGAGTCATGCTAATATTCTGTGTATTGTTCCAATTTTATTAGATTTCACCAAATAGATTTAATATATATCCAAGTTCTCAACTAAATCCACATGAATACAATATTCCATCTTGACCATATGCAATTTTTTTCTAATATTTTTGTCCAAGATGTTTAAAGGATGATTGTGAAGTTTATTTATTTTTAAAAATACTACTCATATCTTGGTATTCAAACCTCAGTCTCTAATGAATATACTACTCATATATTAGTTATTTCATAACTTATATATCATCATCTAGGGGAATGTTATATTGCTAACTCAATGCTTAATTGATAACTACAACTCAATAATAGTCATTAGATATTCAAATTAAAGGCCTAGATCATCAACCATGAAATGTCAATACGATCAACAAAAAACATCAATAAGGCCATAGGATTAATTCCAAAAAATATTAATAGGGGTATTAATGTCAAGTTAGTTATAACTAACTTTTAAAAGAAATTCTAAAACTTTAAATTCATATAACATATATCAAATTACAGATAATTTTAAAGGATTCCAACGATATACTACATGCATATGTTCCGACGTCAAAATTTGAAAAAAAAAATCTAGAATTTTCGTATTTTTCGTACACAGGTTAATGTCAATGCAGCTAAGATAATATGTCAATATAAAGCATATACAATGTCAATCCTAAATTGTGTTGACATTATCAAAGCATTGTGTTGATATTTTCGAAACACTATATCATTTTCATCCAAAACCCTAATTTGAAGTTTTTTTTTATCTTTTTCGATTTAATTAATAAAAATAAAAATTACACGTGGCAAATTGTAGACCACACGTTTTCTAAAATCATATGGCCTTAAATTAGTTGTAGTTAGCAATTAAATGATGAGTTAGCAATTGATCACTCCCCACTTCATCTATTTGTAATAGTGGTTGTTCATTCAGTAAAGAATGTGAAAATGATATTAGTACAAATTCAGTAAATGAACTTAATCATTATTTCAATTTATATTTCGTGTAATTGAGACATAAATATTTTTAGAACCTCTTTAATCTACATTGATATAAAACGAGGGTCGATCGGTTGAGCAAGAAACGAAACAAACAACACACAAGAATTTTATGTGGTTCGATCCAATCGATCTACGTCCACGGGCAAGGAAGGGGGCGATATTATTGATGGTGATTTACAGAGATTACAAACACTGAATTGTTGATTAGATTCCAACTCTCGCTTCTAATCTAGCTTCACTCTAAGCTTAATCAAGTGATGAAGAAGAACCCTAAAATTAGACTCTGAATTGGGGATGAAAACGCACGCATACAAAAAGTGAGCTATTGAGCTACCCGTCTACTTTTATATGCTGACGTGGAAGCTCTTCCTCTCAGCTTGTGGTCCCAGCCGAGGCGCGCATCTACCGTAGCTCATTCATCTCCAAAACGACCGTTGCATTTAAACGTGAGCCGTTGATCTGTGGTGATCAAACAAAATCGACAAACACTTGAGAAACCTTCCATTCTTGAGCTTCATCTGCAGAGACCATTCTCTAAATTTCTCAAAAGCTTGAGATTTCTCCTTTAAGATGTACACCCAAACCTTTCTAGAAAAATCATCTATGATGGATAGGAAATACCTTCCTCCACCCATGGAAGGAGTTTGAGCAGGCCCCCACAGATCCGAGTGAGCATAATTCAGAATTTCCTTTGATGAATGAATCCCAGTTTCATAGGGAAATTTCTTACTCTTGCCTAACACACAAGACTCACATATGGTAGGCTTTGAGGATGCTTGTAACTCTATAACACCCTTTTTGATCAGCTCCTTCAACCCATTCTCACCAATATGCCCAAGTCTCTTATGCCATCTTTGGAAATCAGCATTCATAGAACCTACTATAGCCTCTGCCTCTAGATAATACAAGCTATTTTTTCTCTTAGCTCTTATCAGATCAACACCATCCTTAGAAACTATCATGTGTCCCTTTTCAGTAATGATCTTATAACCTTTAGATTCAAGAATGCCAACTGATATAAGATTTCTCTTGATGTCAGGAATGTACCTGACTTGTGTGATTATCTTGACTGCTCCATTGTATGTCCTGAGCCTGATATCCCCGACTCCTTTGACAGCACAAACCTGGTCATTTCCAAGAATCACTGAGCCAGTAGCATCAAGTTCGTTCTCAAACCATTCCTTGCAGGAGCAGATGTGGAAGCTGCATTCTGAGTCCATAATCCAAGCCCTCTCAATCTCTCTATCGACAACATTCAAAACCTAAGCTGGATCTGCTTCAAGAGTCAGATCGGCTTGATTCTAAGATCCCTCAGCCTGCTTCTTCTTCCAAGAAAAGCAGTCCTTCTTAAGGTGATCGGGCTTCTTGCAATAGTGACAGCTCCTGGTCTCTTTTCCACTTGCATCAAAATGCTTGGATTGTTGTGGATTCTTGAAACCATTTTGCCCCTTTTTTTTCTTTCCCTTGAATTGTTTGACATTCAAGGCTTGATTAGCCCCATCAGCTGGTGCATTTGAGGATCTCTCCAGCTCCTTTGAATGCAGAGCACACTGCACTTCCTCATAGGTGATGCCCGCATCCGCATTTCGACCAAAAAGCATAGCATCTTTGAGGTGTTGGTAAGACTTAGGCAGTTCATTTAGCAATAAGATGGCCTTATCTTCATTCTTCATCTGGCCATCCACGTTCTCAAGATCATCAAGATTCTTGCTGAAATCATCTATCTGCTCGGCAAAGGGGCGATCCTCCAAGAACTTGTATGAGAACAGTCGCTGCTTCATGTATAAGCGGTTGGCGAGAGACTTGGTCATGTAAAAACTTTCAAGCTTCGTCCAAATCCCATATGTCGTAGTCTCCTTCGATACTTCCCGCAACACTTTGTCGGTCAGATTCAAAACTATAGCGTTGTGTGCCTTCTTGGCCATTTGCGCCATCTTCAACGCATCTTTCTCGTCGAGCTCTTCCTTTCCCTTCTCCTTCGCGTCAATGGGCTGAATCGCTTCATCAAGGCCTTGCTGAATCAGCAGAGCCCTCATTTTGATCTGCCACAGACCAAAATCATTTTTACCCGAGAACTTCTCTGCTTCGAATCTCGTCGTCGCCATCGGTGATTTCTCTGATCGTCCGATTCCCACAGACGGCGCCACTTGATATAAAACGAGGGTCGATCGGTTGAGCAAGAAACGAAACAAACAACACACAAGAATTTTACGTGGTTCGATCCAATCGATCTACGTCCACGGGCAAGGAAGGGGGCGATATTATTGATGGTGATTTACAGAGATTACAAACACTGAATCGTTGAGTAGATTCCAACTCTCGCTTCTAATCTAGCTTCACTCTAAGCTTAATCAAGTGATGAAGAAGAACCCTAAAATTAGACTCTGAATTGGGGATGAAAACGCACGCATACAAAAAGTGAGCTATTGAGCTACCCGTCTACTTTTATATGCTGACGTGGAAGCTCTTCCTCTCAGCTTGTGGTCCCAGCCGAGGAGCGCATCTCCCGTAGCTCATTCATCTCCAAAACGACCATTGCATTTAAACGTGAGCCGTTGATCTTTGGTGATCAAACAAAATCGACGGCTCAGATGTCTTGATGCGTGGTTACTGTTTTATCATACATGAATTAAAAAATCAAATAAAGCCCGGCCCGGCCCACTTGCCAAGTGGGCTTGGGCTGGGCCGGGCTTAGCAAAATTAAGAAAAGTCCGGCCCAGCCCAGTCCGACTCAGGCCTGGGCCAAAATATAGGCGGGCTTCAGCGGGCCTGGGCCAGGCCGGGCCAGCCCAGTCCACTTGACATCTCTAAGTAGCAGTATAAGATACTCCTCCATCACATTCGAGATCCCCATCTGTTTTTTTTTTATCTTAATTAAGATGTCTATTTTCTACTTTTGGAATTAACTATCCTCTCTCTTCTCTTTTTAATAAAATATTCAATTATTATTTTTTATTTTATTTTATTCCACTCAACCGACAACAATTCACCTAAAATCTCATACTACCACGCAAAAATGTGGCATCTTGAATGAGATGGAATGAACTAATGTTTTGGGCTATAACAAAAATGCATCAATTACATGTCACATTGTAAAATGTAAATTGAGGCCGATTGTTTCTTAGCCCAATCTGAGTCAACATTAGCAAAATCTAAAATAGGAAGACTTAATTGTATACTCCATTTGTATGGAAACACACAAATTATACCCAAATATTTAGATTAATTTTTATCTATTACTACAATTTGGCATTGAAACCCAGTTTTAGCCCATACCAATAATTCATCATGGTAAATTTACCAATAAATTCTAAAACGAATAAACTTACAATATAAATACCAAAAGTTAAAAATTACACATCTTCACAAAATCAAGAAATTAGAAACTACCTTTCAATAAACAAGGTTAGTAACTGATGCATCTTAAAACATTTATTACAAGAACTTGCTAAAAACACATCTCTACAAGTGTAGAAAACAGTGCAAGAACACCTTTCTTTTCTTTCTTTCTATTTCTTTCTCAAATTTTATATATTTTGTGAGGTATGTCTTTGAAGGAGGAAGACGACGACGAAAACCCGGAGCGATGGAGCTTCGCTTTGTCCTTGCTGAACGCTCGATGAACCTCGTCTTTGAGCTCCATGAAGCGCGTCCGCTTCATCTTCTGTTCTTCCGGGGTGCCCATCTCAAGGTAGAGCGCATCGGGCAAGTCGTCTTCCATGAACTTGTCCAGCACCTGCGAGCAATTCGGGAAGTATCGCCTCCCCAACTCAACTGCCACCAAAAAACGACAAAAGTTAATCCGAAGCTCTAGACGACATTCAAACCTACTGGTTGGAGGAGAAACGTCTTATACCTGTTCTAGATAGGGTTTCTATTTTTGAAATGAGCCGTTTATTCTGGGAGATGGGCGTCTCGTTCAAGTCCACTTCCATCAAGTTCCCGCTCGAACCTCTTGATGCTAGAAGGCCAGCAAGGTCCGAAGTCGACTCAGCGTACGCGATCTCCATAGCTAGCTTCGCTTCGGTAGGGAAGAACATCCGAGCAAACGCCACTGTAAAATACGATACACAAACATCAAGAACTACTAATCGAGTTGAAAAATCAAAATCAACGAGCTACCTCGATCTTCTAAGTATAGCAATTTCATGTGCAAATCATCGGCCATCGCGAGGGACAAGAAGGACGCGTGCCCTGCAGTTGGATTCCTCCGCATCTCTCTCTCCAACACGTCGATGCATATCCGGTCCTTGTTCGCTTCCTGCCCTTTCTCTCGTTTCATCTGATACTCCTTCGGCCTCGTCAGTCTCCTGCAGATACTAACAGCGCTCTGCCCATCGAACGTCGGCTCTGCTGCAGACGCTCCTTTGGTCAGAAGCGACACTATAATCGACGGCTCCTTCCGCCTAGCAGCAACATGGAGCACCGTGTAGCCCCGTGAATTCCTCAAATTGACGTCGGCTAGACCTAGACTAAGCACCTCCGAAACTATCTTGGGATCACAAAACGCTGCAGAGTAATGCAGAGCACAGGCCTCGTCCAGGGTTACATCGGACTCGGTCAGAAGAAGCCTCACGAGCTCGATATCGTCCGAGTCCAACGCCTTTTGTATTCTCTTGATGTGCTTCTCGAGCATAGGATCCACGGGAGGCGCTTGATTTTCTTGCTCTGATTGGAAATTGAGACGAAGCAATTTAATATCCTCTGCAACACTAGACGGGAGGACCTTCTCAATGAAGATCGTCTCAAGGTCCGACTGAGCTACCCTGTGGGCGCACACAGTGAGGAGCTGACTCAATTGACAATGGAACGCGACTGTGAGAATCGGGATGACATCCTCAACAACAGCCTTCCCAACCAAATTAACAAGGCGACGCTGCAATTTAAGAACGCATTCGAACATTAGTTGAAAGGCGACTAGCATATAAACTACTTGTATTAGTCCATCAAAAAACAACTCGACATTCCTAATTAAACCTCATAACGATTCACAATTAGTTCATACACACGAAAAAAATCTCATAACTCATTTGTTCATCACTCAATTGACAACGGAAGGCGACGCTGCAATTCAAGATTGCATCACTAAATGCTCGGATTTTCGCGAAGGAGAAAGCACTTGCTAATTTTTATCTACAAACTATCCATTAACTTGTTCGAACATTAGTCGATCTAAAAACAACTCAAGATCACAATTATACCTCATAACGATTCACAAGCTCGGAGACTTGAAAACATCTCACAACTCATTAGTTCGTCACAAGTAAAACGACATACAAATAAGCATTATCCGATTCTTGAACAAATGAGTAGAGTTCTTAGCCATTTTATACCTGAAAAAGAGAAACAAGCTCGGAGACTTGAAAAATGGTGGATGCATACATCAACTCCACAGCAAAGTCGATCGCGGGCCTACACGCATCATGAGCACACAAACTATCCACACACGTAGACACCTCCAACGGGGAAGCTCTAAGCTTCCCCGTGTACAAGTAGCTCAAGAAGATCACAAACGCCTCGTATCCAACCTTGCCATAAGGCAACATATTCGCCATGTAATACCTCGGCTTCCCCTCCTTCCCACCAACAACCTTATCCTTGGCAAACAAGTCACTGAAAAACTTGCTCCGGGCAGCCAAGATGCACCGGTGCACGCCCACGCTACTCTCTTCCACCACAACCTCCGCATCACTAAAATCGCCACCAGAATCCGACAACAGCTGCCCCAAATTGCTGCTCAGCTTGCTCAAGCTGATGATTTCGAGATTCGGCCCTGCATCCGATCCACCACCGGAGGCGTGCATTCTGTTGCTCGCGGTTGATCCATTCGAGAAACGGGAGGAGGAGGTGAAGCTGATTGAAGATGATGGCTCTGCAGAGGTCTCCATCACCAATTCACCACAGCATATGAGCAAAGAGTTTATTCCTACCTAAGATGAATTCGAATTCCCACAGCATTCATATTGAATCTACCTACTGAAAAAGCTCTAACCAAAAACAAACTCGAGATATTTCATGCCCTTCACAAATGCAAGGAAACAGCAACGATTTGACAACACCACCATCAAATTCCTCCCACTCTTATGCAAAGAAAAAGGAGAGAGAATCATGATGCCAAAGAAGCAACACACGGCAGAAATTCCCTTTTGCCAAGAATCAAATACTACGGCACCCCTTTTCAACAAAGCCACAGAATTCACAATTACATCAAATCAACACGTTTTTTTTCCCTCTCCCTCAATCATAACACCAATTCACCACAGATTTCACGTGTTCTTGATTCCTGGCGCGGCTGAAATAAAAAAAAAAAAAAAAACAAACAAGCCCTTAAATCAAGAACACTTTTTTAAGACGAATTCAAGCCCTTCAACCGAAATTAAACCTTACCTTATTCAAGCTGGCGATGAAAAAGGTGGAGGAATTTGCAATTGAGCTAGATCCAGAGGCCACCCAAGTCCCAACCCAAAACACAAAAATTAAAGCTTAGAATTCAAGGGAGAAAACAGTCCAAAGAGGGACCCACGTGGGTTTAATGAAATTTCGTGATGGAATCAAAGAAATTGCGTGAGTTGACTGAGGAAAAATAGCTTTTGATTTTAATTTAACAGTGAAGTCACACTTGTTCCAGCGCCATTTCGGGTCCCAGTAAATTGCAGACGAATGCACTACAGAAATTCGCTTTAAAATGTTTTTTTTAATCGACCCACTAACCCAATTTGATAAGAACAGTGAGGAATTTCTGGGGGAAAAAATGGTGTTTAAAAGGAAAGAAGGTGGAAATTCCACCGACCGGATTCGGGTCGGGTCGGGTCTGCGGGCTGAAAATTTGGCGGAGTGGTTGGGTTCGGGCCCACAAAGTGAGGTGTCGGGTGGCTTTTGTGTTGTTTAGTAAATTTAATCTGATAAATGATGACGTGTCACTTAGTTAGTTGCGTTGAAGGCGTCACGTATGACGTCAGGCTTCGGATGTCGGCGACCGCTCATGAGCTATCGCGTCACCTTCTTATATCATGGATTTACGTAATTAGTTTTGCTTCTTTATTTAATTATTTTCTTTTTTTATTCAAATGGACAGGTTTTTGTTGTTCACAAAATTCAAACTAATAGTATTGTTTAACGTATTGTATAAATAGAAAATAAAATATGTATAAAAATAATACTAATAATAATAAGATATCCATATTTTTTTTTAGTTTGTCCTAATTAAGTTATTTATTTTTTATATTCAGAAATAAATCCATCTATTCCACATTATCCTCATTAAAAGTATTTATTGAAACTCTTAAATCTTTTTTCACCTCGACTTGGTGATGATCTTAGCTCCTCCATATAAGTAGAGATTATTCTTCCATTTATAAGACATTTTAAGGAGGGAGTGACTCATTTCTAATATGGTATCAGAGCGGATCCAAGTCGATGATGGATTTTATCTCTTTATCCTTCTTTTGCCTACTCACGTGATGAAAATCCGAAGTATTATTCCGGTCCACACGTGGGGGCATGTTAAAACCCTCCTTCTTATAAGTATGGATAAGCTCCTCTATATAAGTATGGATAACTCTCCCACTTATATGGCTTTTTAAAGGGTAAGTGACTCATTTTTTATAATATCAATTACATTTCTCTTTACTTACTCCATCTCCATCCAAAATCTCATGTCATTCAAGAATGTGGACATCTTGAGACGGAAGAAATACTACTTCCTCCGTATTCAAAAAATAGAAATATTTGAAACGACACGAATTTTAATGCATAATTGGTAAGTAAGTGAGAATAATTGGTAAAGTAAAAGAGAGGAAATGAAAAATGAGTAAAGTCAGAGAGAAGAAGAGAAAAAGTAGTGAAAGTAGAGTTAGTGGATTGTGGGGCCAATCCTAAATAGAAAAATTCTAAAGTTTTTATTTTTAAGAAACTGCCTAAAATAGAAATAGTTGTTATTTTTAAAAAAAATAGGAGTGTTTTACTAGTACACATGAAAAATCTATTTGGGCTCGACTGAATTTGAAACTTTAATAAAAATGAGGAGAATCATAATTTTTATAAATTAATTAATATAATACTATGTGATTTATTAATAAAAATATAAAAGAGACATAAAAAAGTATTAAATATATTAATGGTGGACGAATTGAGAAAATAATATTGACATTTAGAAATATTTCGCTATGAGTAAAACACACCGAAAGAATGTGGGATTAATAATTAAAATTGAAATGTTTGATTTTTTTCTTTGGTGGTGGGTCCTACGAGGAAGCTTCGTTGTAGAATAAAATAGTTGAGGTGATGTGTTTTATTACGCACGACTTTGGTGTTTGTCTTTTAGATTAAGACTTTATTTGTCATTTGGGCCCATTTTTAAATTAAAATAATGAAATACGTGGCTGAGCTTCTTGGGATTTGGATATTTAATAGTTTAGCAACATTAAGTAATTTGATAATCATGTTTGTCAAAAAGGATTAGCAGACCGTTGAATGAGTCCAATTGTGAGTGTAATTAGTGATTACTAATTATTTTATTCACAAACATTCGTATAAAACATGGGATTTATTCACAAACACTCATAAAAAATATGGGATTTTATTGTATTGTTATTATAATTTTACTCTCCCCTTCTCAGGTTACTCGCATTATTCATTGTAGACAGTAAATTTGAGATTGATTTTTTAATGTAATTAAATTAGAATTTTAAGTGTAATGAGAAATTACTTAATAAATGAGCTCTTAACTTAATCTAATATATTAATAAAATGCATTAATTCTAAAACTATAAATAGTGAAAGAGTTTGTGATGAGCCGAAAAGCAACCGTGCAAGTAACATAGGACGGAGGGAGTATATAAGAACGTCAATTTTTTTAAATTGAAATTGATTCATCTTATTTCAATGATGACAACCAGAAAAAAAAATTTTGAGGCGTAATAAATCATCACTTTTTTGCTTGATGATTAATCATCATGACCAAAACGTGAATGCTCTTTTAATAGACTCCAATTTCAAAATTTGAAAACCCTCGATTTAATATAATTAAATTTGATATATTAAAACTTTGGAATCTTTCTTTGAGAAGTGGGTGTTGGAGAAAAAATTAAGGAGTGACCGAGTGAGGCATGAAAAGTAGTAAGCATTATAAATTTCTTTTCGAAAAAGAATTAAAAAGTGGTATTTAGTTGATTTAACTGAAGTCAAGTATAAAGGAGTAATACTATGATTTACAAGTGAAAAAGTAATAAATTGAAAAGGATTAAACAATTAATTTTTGCCAAAAAAAATATTTACTGTATCACTTAATTTGGAACGGTCGTATGAATCACTTATTGATATGTAATGTAATTTAGGAATTTAAATTAGTTAATTATTTTCAATTTATAATGACAATTCCTTTAAAAAAATGGTATTGAAGAATAACTAAAATGGAATTGAAGAATAACTAAAATGGTATTGAAGAATAACTAAAATGGTATTGAAGAATAACTAAAATGGAATTGAAGAATAACTAAAATGGTATTGAAGAATAACTAAAATGGAATTGAAAAAAAAAAAGCAATAACTCAAATAGTGAACAATCAATCAATTGTGATCTATTTTGCTTTTAAATCATATAGCAAACATATATCTCTTGACCGTTATACATCCGATGTAATCTAAACATCACGAAACACGAACACAAACACGAGCACGAGTTCGGTAATCGCAGCTAAAACTCGTAATTTCTAAAGGAGTGAGAGTGAGTTGCTCTACCTCTCCTAAATCTCGCATCATTGTACGTAGTCTTCGTAGAAGTCGTCGCTTATCACTGAGACGAACCTCTCGAGCCAAGGCAGCTGGCGCAGATCCTTCATCGTGTCCGCATACGAGTCCGTGCACTGCGGAGGGGCTTGATGCGGATCCTCGTCGCCCAAGCTGAAGCCCCCAGCGAGGAACCTCTGAATCAGCGCCAGCTGTGACCGCTCTTGTTCCGAGTACGCGCCCGATGCGATCGGGAGCGGCTCGAACGAGTCCCACGCCCACTGCTCCAGCTGCTGGGAAGGGTACGCGACCATCCCTTCCGTGAAGTCGTCCTCCCAAAACGCGCACTGGCACGTCCGATTCCCATCCCCGTAGTCCTCCCCACACGAGTAGCAGAACTTGTGACCGCACCTGAAGAATCGAGCACGCACATGTGAATTATGAACGAAAATCGTAGCGAACAATTTCTCGTACACGAATCAACAATTTCTAGTGAAATTAATGTCATCGTGACTAGCTGAAGTAGTGTTAAGTAATGTAGTCGTTTAACGTTTCCACATCCGCATTAATGAAATACTCCCTCCGTCCGCGAATAGGAGTCCCGGTTGAATTGGGTGCGGATTTTAAGAAAAGTTTGAGTGTAATAATTAAAGTGTGTGATAGTGGAATGTGGGACCCATTTATATTATTATTTGCTTTATTCTTTGGAATAATGAAATCTAACATTAAGAGAGAAAGTGAGAAATTGCAATCAAAGTGGATTAAAATTAATTGCAGCTTCTAAATTAAGGGAACAATGAGGTCATTTTTTATACTCCCAAGATAAAATGTCTAACCGGGACTCCTAATGGCGGACGGATGAAAATGGCCAACCGGGACTCCTATTCGTGGACGGAGGGAGTACGTCATTTTATACGTCATCAAAAGACAACATTTTTGGATAATTGAGAAAGGACTAAAATTTCGTGATTTAATAATTCAATTTTAAATTTCATGGGATCGACCAGAATGTGACCAAATTTCATGATTTAAACGGCTATTAACCCTGTCAACAATAATATCAAGAAATCATCATACCAGCATCTCATGTGGTAGCGACCGTGAGTTAGCTCGACCATTGTCCTGCAACGATCGCAGCGTCTGCGCCTCGTGATCCGAGCCAGACGAAGCGAGGTCGAATCGGACGCGTCCCTCTCCTCCGACAGGAGACTTTGGTACTCCTCGCAGGTCATGGAGGAATGCCACGCGACCTCACAGTTAACGCAGACAAGCCCTTGACAGACGGGACACTCCACACAGCTGTTGTCCAACTGGCTCGATGACAAGCAATCACGGGGATCAAGCAGCACCGAGCAATTAGGATACGGGCAATATATCTTGTTCGAGCTCAACACATTTGCTCTCTCCAGAGACTCATACGAGGCAACGGGGAGAAACAGTTTGCACTCGGAAGCCGAGATACAATACTTGCATCCTGATTCAGGGCATCTGATCGGCACTCGACCGCAACGCACTTTACCCTCGACGTACGTTTTCATACAGTTGGAACAGAACTCGTGGGAGCACTTGAACGAGAGCATCATCGACGAGAGCTTCTCCTCACAACAGATCGAGCAGCTCTCCGTTGAATCCTCCCCGACACCACCACAAGAGGAGACTATACCAACAGTGACTCGAGCTAAACCCAAAGCCCTATCTAGGTCGCTGGCCGGGACGAGTTTTAACACAAACGTCTCGAGATTACGTGCTTGTTCCATGATTCTTTGCCTCAATGCCACCAAAAGAGGACTCTCAGCAATCTTCTCATCAACAATCTAACACATAAATTCACATCAGATTCAACATTCAACCTAAAAAACACCAATTCTTGATCAAATATAGTCAAATCAAACATCTTAAACGCTAAAAATTTTGCAAGATTCACCTGACTATGCAAGATTTCAGAATCTGTGAAGGCGAAAACGCACTTCGCCTCGTGCTGTATAGCCTCGGACAAACCATCCAGCAACGCCAAACACTCTGCAATCGGCTCCTCGACATAGAAATCGAGCTTCTTCTGGATCCGAACTGGGGCTGAACAACCCGGCCTCTCCATAACCACCCCAATTCCTGATATCCTAGAGCCCGAATCACCGGGGCAAGCAACAGACACACCCTTAAAATACATCTTAACTACATTTTCATCTAAATCCACCTTCACATTGTCTTCCTTCTCCTTCAAATCCAATTCATCCTCGTCTTCGCAGCAGCTCTTGAAGTCGTCTTCGTCTTCTTCCGCCCTCAACAATGCTTCACTCACTCCTTTTTCCTCCATTGTCATATCTTCCAATCACCCCCAAATCCCAATCACTCACCAAGAATCTCTCTCTTTATTCACTGATTTCCCACATTTAGAAATCCCCCAATTTTTTTGAAATAAACATAAAAATCGAATATTTATCTTCGAACAAAAACAGGCGAAATGAAATGCTAACAAACCAAGAAGATTATCCCCAAATTTCTAGAAATAAAAATCGAATCTTTATCTTCCAACAAAATTAGGGGAAATGAAATGCTAACAAACCAAGAAGATTATTCCCCAAATACTAACCAAAACCTAATCAGCATTTCAAATTATCTTCAATCTCCACACTGAATTCTGTACGGATATTCAAGAACTACAATTCAGTTTCAAGATCCAAACTTTCGAAATAAAGCAACAAAAAAAAAACAAATATACATAAAATTCGGCCCACAAAAAGAAGCTTTCCTTTGTGCATAAACCCAACAAAGTAAAATTAAAAAATAATGTATGCAGAAATAATAAATCCAAGAATTAAACAATAATAAAGAAACCAATTAGAAGAGAATGGAAGGAATTAATCACCTGACACTGTTTCTGCTAATCCTGATTTGTGTCTGCAAAGAAGCCTTCCCATAATTTTTCTTCCTTGTTGAGAGAGAGAGAGTTAGTGTGTGGTGGCAAGACTAAAATTCTGGATCAGATTGTATTGTTTTTCAATTTATCAAAATTAATTTTTGCAGAGGAAGTTGGAGATTTTACCACGATGAAAATGTCAAAAGAAATCCAAGAATTTAGCACAAAAAAAATACCTTATTTAATAGAAGAATCAAGTGATTATTGCAGAATCTTTACTTTAACAGTGCACTCTCCAACTAAATCCAACTCATGTACTACCACACTAGTATTATTTGTATAAGTCATAATTAAAATAATTAATTGTTGTGTGTATTTTATGTCAAATCATTCATATAATTTATTATTGTTTATGTATTTCCGTAATACATTAAAAATCGGACTTAAACTCCTTTATATTTGCTACCAATATATAGTAAAAATGAGTACTAATTATTTATGAATTACAGATCTTTGACCAGATTTTTGTATACTAATTTAAAATGTTATCTAATAATTGTTGAACATTTAGCTTAATTTAATCTAAAATGATAATGTTTTGGTAATTACTCTCGATTGATTTGGTCAACTTAAATTTACAAGTGATCGTGCTTGGGCCGGATTTCAATTCGTTGATAAAATTGATGCAATTAAATTAAGTAATTACGGAAATCCCAAATTAATGTGCATGACTAACAATAAAATACTATTATAAAAAAATTAGAAAGAGGAACCAAAATGGCTATTAAATATGATTAAAGTTTTGCAACCACAATAATTGGTAGTTCAATAATGGATGTTGAATTTCCTTTTTGACATTAACAAACAGTCCTCAATTATAAACTGTAGGTAGGTGTCCCACACGGAATTAATTAAATTATGCAGCAACTTCCGTTTAACTCGTGATTGTGACGACTCGAATATCCGATCTATTAATTAAAGATAAAACGTTGTATTATCTATAAAGTGTGGTGCGTGTGTTTTAATTCTATATTGGCGATCGATATAGTTCTGATTTTTTATTTTAAAATTCAATATCTAGGAATGGATTCGAAGGAATTTCATTTGTCGGCGTTCGAATATTTTTATTTTACTTTATTACATTAGAAATTAGAATGATGAAGTTTACAAATTATATAAACCTTAATGATTTGTTAATTTATAAATGGTGCTCATAGATTATCTGTAACATATCAGTCCATTTCATTTAGTATATAGTACTAGTACTATACTACTATTTATAATTTTATTTGAAGTATACAATGGAACTAGTTAGATAGTAAAGGCACATAAAATTTTCCCCTTATTTTAAATTTTTATTTATATGAATAAATTTTACTTATTTAAAGTAATGGAACCTAATTGGACTCGTAAGTATATAGACCACTTTTTCATGGTATATTCCCAGAGCTGATGTTACTTTTTTTTATCTATTAATCAGTTATCCAATAGTTTGATTGTGCTATTTAAATGCTCTGTATTTGATAATCTAGATTATTGCATCCTTAAAGTGGGACTTACAAATATTTAATTTAATTACTATTTGAATGTCAGAAGTCAGAACTTTGTACAGAAATTTGTTTGACTAAATTTCTTTACAAAATTAAATATAGTAATTGGTAGAACTTGGTAGGTTATATGCAGCCATCTATTTAGTTAATCACATTGTTCAATGCTTTTTGACCAACTTTTTTTTAATTGCAATTTTGCTGTATTTTTATATAAAATAATATTGGTGGGAACTTAAATGAACACCGATATAACATTGTTAATATAAGTTTATCCGGCAATAGAGATTCATTATACTACTATAATAAATATAAAAATGAGATTTATAATTTATTTATTTTTTAATTAATATTTCTTACTAAAATTCATGCTGAACTTAATTCTAATATGAGATGGGAGAGTATTTGTTTTACATTTACAAAGCATGAATAATTTATTGAAAAGTAGTGTGGAGTATGACTTATTACTAAAACAAATAAAACAATTGTACTGAACTTCAACTATTAAAAGGATATGTAACCACCTCTACACGTGAATGTCGTTAAACTAGTTGCTAAAATTTATCAACCCTCTAACAAATAATAGAAAAAATATACAACCAATTATCCAATCATCAATGGGTATTAATTTATTGTTATAATTATTAGTATAAAAATGTACCACGTCGAACTGTCTCAATCGTATAATAAAGTAAGTCACAAAATGTGTTGAAAATAGGATTAGTAGGGAGTCCACTCAATCACATTTCATGGAAGAAGTTAGGTATAGTAGGTAAAAAAATTGAAATGAGAGAGAATAGGAATTTAGACAGAGACCACCTAGATAATTGCATTTGTCATTATTTCCTCTTTTACATCTTCATCTAGCCCTAGTTACTCAAAAATATAGTAGTAGTACTCAAAAATATAGTAGTAGTACTTCGGTAGTTCGGCCTCGAAAATGTCCTGATATTTAAATATATAATCTCTTAGAACATTCATAGCAACGGCTATAAATTCGAATCATGCTTATATTATTCTCATATCGCATTTGTTTTTCGTGTCAATTTCAAACACCACCTATGTGCCACGAAGAGACCACAAAGTTCTAAAACGCTAGGGCTTGTTTGGTTTGTCAGTTTTCTTTTCTTGAGAAAATGTTTGGAATCAGATAGGGAGTTCCTTTTGTGCAGTTAGCTTTTCCAACTTAGACGTTTGGTTTGTCATTTTTTAATTCTGTATTGCTTTAAAACTTTTGTTTGATTCTTGTGCAAGAACATCACTTTCCACCATAACCTCATTTATTTTTTTATTCACAGCTTATTCCTCTTCCCCCTCATAAAAAACTCTCCCTCTCCAGTCTCCACCCACCGCCGCCCTCATCTCCCCTTTCTTTCTCCATTACCTCCACTGCACCTTCCTCTACCCACCCCTCCGCTGCCGCCGCAAACCATCACCCTAACTGCAGGCGAGCTGGGTCTCCGAGTACGCCAACCTGAGCAGTGATCGGGAAACGCCTCGGCCTGAATAGAGGCGAACTCGAAGAGTTTGAAGAACTTCGCTTCCGATGAAGATGAAAGAGGAGATTCAGAAATTTAATTTTGATGAGAATGAGTAAATGGCAAGGGTATTTCAGTAATTGCACCCAAAATATCTACTCCCCAGTTATGTATCAGACCAATTTTTAGAGTTATGGTAACTGACACTATCCGCCTTTATTAGGCGGGCCTGACCCCATAACTTGGGCCTAGCACAATATGTAAATGACAAATCAAACATTAGTTAACCCCATATAACACCCTCTAACTGATGCTATATGAAAAAAAAAGTTTCAAAATTTTCCAACATTCATTACCACATGGTGTTCACTGAGTGATTAATTCCATGCAACCTGGACCTCTATACAGTCCGTATAGAGGGCCCAGATTGCTCCGCCTAATGGGCGATCTATGTGCAGCTTAGGCCCGATCACATATTGTCAACGGTTGCCACTGCCATTAGTTATTGTACCAGCTAGGGCTAATTTCATTTACATGTGAGCTCAGCTACCTTCTAGAATAGCAAACCCATTAAGTGATTGGGCCTTCAAATAAAAACGGCCCAAACAAAACATATCTGGCCCACTTAATGTTTAGTCGCATTACTTTGTAGAAGTAATAATAATCACAGCATTTGCTGAAGCCCAAAACATATATCTGCCCATATACTAAAATTAAAATTTAATTCATAATTTATGTTTTACAATACTAATGGTATGTTTGTATGAGTGCAACAAGAATTTAATTCACAGGATGTAACAAAATAAAGTTCTTTTATGACTCAATTTAAACTACAAAAAAAACTTAGATATTTGTTTATTTAACTCAAATCGACTTGTACTATTGCTAAAAGACTCCAAACGTTGTTTGTAACAAGAATAAAACCACAACACATATGACCAAATTAAATTGAATTGAAAGGCCCAAATATATAAATTTAATTAAAATGGCCCATTAAAATGAATTAACACCCAATATAGTAATGGCCCATTTACTTTCGTTCCTAGTAAAGCCCATCATAGAGAGAGAGAGAGAGAATCTAATTAGCTGTATTAACAAATTAATCACTTTGCGGCTAAAAATAATACTACTAAATTAAGGATTACTAAAGAAAGTGAAAAAGGTAGGGTGAAAAAAGAAAAAGTTGGTCTATCCATACACCCAACAAAGGCAACAAAATTCTTGATATTGTGAACTTTATTTTATAGTGAAAATAGCACTATCTTGGATTCATATTCCTTCACAAAGTGGGGGAAAAAAAAAGAAAACAAAAAGTGTAATTTAAATTATGCATGGTGCTATTGGAAGTCCACTACTCTTCTCTTTTTCCATTAGAATATCTTTTTTTCTTGCCTTTGTGTGCATCATTTTCACTTTTGGTATAAAAAAAAATTAAAGAATGTGGAAAAATATCAATTCCACTAAGACAAATTGACATTGTCATGATGTTGGTGTAACAGGATTTGTGTAGTACTTTGTACTATGAAAAGGTAGGCATAATCATTGTACCAAAGATATAGATGAGGAGTTGGGTTTCCACTATGTGAAAATACAAATATATTTATATTCATACAAGTGTGTGTTTTTGGTGGTGGAATATGATGTGTGGACCATGAAAATGCTATGGGTTTTGGAGAAGTGTGATTTCTTTTCAAGATATTGCTTTTTTCCCAATCATTCAACTTAGTTGGGGTTTTGGATTCCCACTTTGAATGGGGTAAACTAAAAATACCTTTACCTTTACCTCCAATTCACTTTTGCTCCACACTTTGGTAGCCATCAAGGCACAATTCTTGGAGGGTCCATTTCATATTTTTCTTCACTTACAAGGATGTGAAAGCTCAAGAACCTACCTTTTAAAAATAAAGAAAACACCATAAAAATGTTTTATGTATTATGAGGAGTGTGGACAAAATAGTTTAATCACCACTAATCAAATTCCCCTCTCACAATCAATAGCGGATGCAGGTGGGGTCGGGGGAGTCGACTGATCCACAACTGGCTTATAAGGGTCAGAAGACTCCATTAAATTCGGTGTGGCAGTGTTCATCTTCGTTATTCGTCCGACATCCACTGCTATTGACGACCGCACCAGTACCTCTACTTATCGACGCTGATGATGACCTTGTCCATTATGTCTGATCTCACAAGTTTCGTTTCCTAGATCTATCGGTCGTCACAATGCAATAAATCAACATCAACAAAAGAATCATCTCAAAGAGAGATTTGTATGTGTCCCCAAACCCATAAAAGGTTGAACACTCCCATCCCACCCCACCCATAATAGGGGTCAATTTATTCATTGCCTGGTTTTGTCCACTTTCACATATGATCTACCTAAGAAAATGGGAATATGGGAATAAATGTGCACATTGGACAACTTTTTGTGCAATCACTTTCTATTGGGCCCACAAAAGCTCTCATCACAAATCTGTACAGAAACAAACATGGGCCAACAATACTGGGATTCTTTGCTTGGGTCAATTCATTAGGGAGGGTGGGTGGGTGGTGGGGTGGGGTAACCAAGGGTGGGAATAGGTATAATTGAACAATAAATTCTTGGTTGTCAAAAAAAAACTGACAAAGGCTGATTTAGGAGATAAAAATGTGGGGTTTTTGTTAGGTTGGCATTTTGATGATGATGTCTATTCTTCGTTTTGGATCAATGCCATTATAATTGTGCCATCTAATTCTCAATTATTTGTCTTCTTCTTTCTCTTTCTCATCAATTCATCATAATGTCACATTTCAATGTATTCGAGTGTTTTCTTATGTGTTCTTTTCTTTTTATTTGTCACTTTCTCTTTCCAAAATCTCATTATAGTATTGATGTCTTCCTCTTTTAAATTATGTTAGGGGAGAATGTAAAAAATGGAGGGGCCTTTATTTTTAAATTTTTTATTTTGTAACAATTTGGTTGATGAATTAAATATGAAAGATTTGGTAATCTATAGATTTGATTCATAAATGCTTAAAAAGAAATAATTTCAAGAAAGTGATAAAGAATTAAAGATAACTTAATGGGAGCATATGCCACTCATCTTTTTTCCCCCATTATCAATTTGGAGCAATAGAACCGAAGGAAGAATTTAGTGGAATACTTTGAAAGTGCTAGTCAATTACAAGAAAATTAAAAGTGTCAAAATATTATAGAGAAAATAGTGTGTTACGACTTACGACTAATATTTAATTAACAACTTTACCAACAAAAAGGGAATTCGTAATAATACAAATTATTAACATGCTTTTCCACAAGGATTGCATATGGACGACTTCAAAGAAATGGAAATTACTTCCTTCACTTCAATCACATCTTATAATTTATTTAACTTACTCCCTTTTTTATTTTATCTTTTTGGTGAAATATTCATTTAATATCAGATATAAAAATATAAAATATAAATCTTCAAATCTTTAAATTAAATAAAACGGAGAGAATATTCGTAGCATGAACACGCAGAAGGTGGAGAATAAATTTGGAAAAGAAAATTAAAGGAAATGTATTTTACAAAAATAGTGAGACTCAATAAAATAATGTATTCGAGCACCAGATTCCATTCATTCTTCGAGATAGAAGAGTATTTTTTTTCTACCAAAGAAAAAAAAATTATGTTCATCATTACGAAAAAACTAAAAAAAGGAAATTAAGTGTCTATTAATTTAACACTTTTTAGTGTACATCCCACTTCAAATTTACAGAATTATTCTTGTGATAGAAACGTGAGTCATGAACATTGAACGTAGGAATAGTAAAAGGTCATTACTTTCACTTAGATTGTTTGAATTCAAAAGAATTTCTAGAAACAATGTGTGAAAATTTTCAACTTCTAATCTTGACTTATATATCCTATAATACTAGATTCATAATATCGCATTTACCATTTCATGTGTGACTTTCGCAATAGCACTAGAATAAGGAAATTGAAATATCTAAGTGTAAAAATATCGTTGAAATGAGCCACTAACTTAGTCAAAGTAATTAGGCTACCCAACGTTAATTATGGATTTTCAAACTATCTTACTAACTAATAGTAGTAATAAAGTATGAATTATAACAAAGAGGTTGCTATGAACCTTCATTTTGTCAAATTAACTCTTATTTTATATACGAGTACTATTTGAATACCATTCAGAAAGATTTTTATAATTTTCATCATATAATTCAAATAGGAGAATGAAGTTTTAAAATTATGTTTTAATTATTTTGCAAATTTGATCGTCTAATATGTGATATAAAAGAAAAACAAGTTTAACCTAAACTTCCACGTAGATAACACTCCTCATTCTCATTGAACTAAACTTTATAGTATTATAATCCAAGGAGTGTGGTCGAGTGGCATGAGACTCGTCCATACTTAACTAAATGGTCAAGTAATTCATGTCTTGGATATGAAACAGCTTAAAATCTTTGGGCCAGTTGTCTCAACCATTGAGGTGCCTACAAATCAGAGCGAGAAATAATTACTGAGCATGCTAGTGGATACTCATGATAATTACCAATTTTTTTTTATATTATTATGTATAATGACCTTTATGGGTGTGATATTAATGCATACACTATCAGCATTCAAGATTCATTTCTAGAGCGGGCACTAACGTGCTCTATCGCCGAAGTAGAATATTTTGGCATTTTAGTACGTTGTGTTCGCAACTACAACGCGTAAGACCGTAAAAGTACAACACATATCAAAATATTTCTATGTTGCATTATTTTTTTTTATCTTTGTGTTCAAATTCTCAATATTAAGAATAATAAGTACCGAGTATATAATTCACTAAAAAAAGATGTAAATATTCACCATTTATGTATATCCTCACACTTTTTTTAATTCAAAAGCAAATAAAATATTAATATTATAATAAAAGTAAATATTAAAATCTCTAAATTATGGTACTTTGTGCTGCATATAGAGGGACAAACCTGTCCCATTTTGCGGGGCCCACATTTAAGATTTCCACATCAATTCAACCATCATCGACCAGACGATGTGGGCCCAATCACTATCCATTTTAGTTTGCCATTATTAATTCATTTTATGCATTTTAGTCCTAATCTGTTTAAAATAATAGTATTAATTTATATTGACAGATCACTTTGAATAATATGTGGGGAAAGCAATAATAATGGTGCACATGAGCATGAGGAAACACCAATTGTGAAAAGGATCTAAAACTAATTGCCATTACTTCACTCCAAAACAAACCAAAATGTGATAAAGATATGAATTGAATTTATGAAACGTGATCACTCAAAAAGCACTAAAGACAAACAATATGCTAAATTTCCACATGAACTATTACTAGTAGGCCCTCACCTTGCTTTTTAGGTGCAATTTGGTCTAGTTTTAATAATTAATTTTAAGTGTCCTAAAACACTAGGAAATTGTATGTATTTTGACCTAAAAGTCGGCATGAGAAATGTGAATCATTATTTTACCAAAATATTGTTATACACAAATTACATTTCATGCTTCCTTCATCCGCCGTTAAAAGTTGTGATTTACTATTTTAATCTATCGGTCATTACGAGTCTCGATTCATTATTACTATAAATAGTAAGTACACACTACTTTTCACTAACTCATTTCACGTATGTTGCATTTAGTCCTTCTTTAATTTTACTACTCACTCCTTTCGTGAAATATTATTCAGTTTTGCCATTTTGGTCCGTCCATGAAATGTTGTCCATTTTGCTTCTTTTTTTTTTACATTTTTGGCAAATAGAATTCACTTCCCACTAACTCATTAATCTCATATTCTATTGTAAAACTACTCCCTCCGTCCCACTTAAGATGACACGTTTTCCCTTTTAATTTGTCCCAACTAAGATGACATATTTCATTTTTTGTTAATTTTTTTTCTCTAATTAATACACTCAACCATTTTTTCTCACTCCTATTAAAATATGCATCTTTTTTCTCTCTCCTTTTTAATACTTACACTCACATTTTCTCAAATCAATAACTCCTAAAATTCCGTGTTGGCAAAAAATGTGTCATCTTAGACAGGACGGAGAGAGTAATATATAAATGTGGGCATACATTCCACTAATTTTTTCCATTATCTTTTTTCACATTTCTTTAAACCCGTACTGAATCAAACACGGGTAATAGGAGTATAAAATTTCCTATTTTTACGAGACAGAGTATAAACATAAATTGCAATATAGAGAGCAATTGCGTAGTGGATGCTAGAAAAATGTGTAATAAATGGAGTAAATATCATGTACTAGTAGGAAATAAATTGAAAAAGAAAAGATATGATACATCGAGTACACCGTCCACTAAAATACGCCGGGGTGGGGTCAGCGCAGCAGCAGCGGCGCTGTTTAAGGCTTCTTCTTTTCCCGACTGGGTGCGCAGGCAGAGGGAGCCAGGGTGGGCCCCACTGCACCCAACTCAATTAAGTCTGTTTCAGGATGGCGTTGATTTTAATAAGACATCTAAAATGCGCCACTGCGCACAGCAGCAGATATGATATGAAGTGAAGCAGTGGTGTTTTCGATCCACACGTTGTGGGCTCAATCAACCCATCAAAGCATCACCAAAATCAAAATACTTTTTTCTTTTCTTTTCTTTTTTTAATTTCCGAAAGTGGAGTGTCAGAATCTTGGCAGCCACATGGCACGTGCTAATCAGTTTAACGTTTATGGATATTAATATTATCAATATATTTGCGTAGATTAATAAATTATTGCCTCTAAAATGGAAATTCTACTTCATTTATGTTTCTGATTAGAATATCAATGATTTATTACTATTGGATTGTGGGAAAGTAGACACTTAATGGAGCAGAATAATTAGTTATTTTTTCAAATATTGTGTCTTTATTATTAGAATTAATTATCCATAATAATACAGAATATGTCATTTTCAATTTATTTTGTACCTCTCATATTAGAATTATAAATCATAATTTTAAAAATTTGCAATTTTCATATATGATCAAATTTATTTTAAGTACGTCGCACATTAATACTCCATGTTTAGTGATACTATTCACCTAAATCACGAAACTTACACTCCATGTGCATATTTCGTGATATTTTATAGTACAAATATTAAAATAGATGGGATATATCATAATTCGATCATATTTTCTTATTCTACTTGCAATTAACCATTTTTTAGTGTCACTGGACACTGATCATGCTTCACCACATCATGTAATTTTCATTCTTAGAACATTAAATAATTTCTTTGATGGAAAATTGTTAGAATAAAAGTCGAATTACGATCTTGGAGGGTTAAATACTTAAATATTTGGACTTATCGGTGGTCACTAAAAAAGAAGATGAATAATTTGGTATCAATACACCAGCATATCAATTTTATTTTTACCTAATAATAATAAAGATCTCATTGAGCTTTAAATATAATTTTTTTTTCCCTTTTTTCAACTAATAATAGAGGATTCTAGCTTCCAAGAATAATTAATAATGGCGTCAAGATTTTTTTGTGGTCCATACAAAAAATAAACCACCATTAGATATGTCTGGTCCACGTTCTAATTTGGACTAATGATTAGTTATTTAGTTTTTAAAAGGCAAAACACAATATAATAAGATTGAAGCAATATATAGAATAAAATATTATTTAAAACAATCATCATCACTTTATTGTAATGTTTCCTTAAGGATATGATGATTCCTAGAAAATGACTCCAAGTCTTGGACTCATTATATAATTCAAAATCTTAGAAGATAAGAAATCATTTATAATTGCAAGTTTGATTATTTATTAGAAGATGTGAAATGTGGAAGGATGAGAGAAGGAGAGAGGAAATTGATGGAAGGAAAGAGGGAATTGGCCTTTTCTTGGTTGATTTTATGGGAAATTTACATAGGGAAAAAAATTAAATAAAATTTAGAGAGAGAAATGGGAGCCACCAAAATTGAAGGAAGCAATAATAGAGAATGTGAAAGTGCTTAAATTTCCACTGACATGTTTGTCTTCGTAGCACCTGTATTTGTGCCCCATAAAGGAAAAATCCAACAACAAATTATAGTGAAATTAATGCCATATTTTACGGTCTATTTACGTTACATATAATATTTTTATATGAATTTGGCAATATATATTGAATGCAAGATTCACTATTTACCTCTCAACTTTTTCAGTATGTCTATCATTTAGCTAATTTAAGTTGCATACAAAATTCAAACGAGATAAGTTTCAGCCTAATTATATTTTGGGATAACCTACTATTCTCTACATATTTAAAGTATGGGCAAATTTTTGAAAAAACTACAATACGAAGATTTGATCATTATCTGACCTATTTCATAATTTTTAAAAATAACCTATTATATCACTATTTTAATATTTTTATAATTATTTCATAGATTAGGATTTGGGTAAATTAAATATGACTATTGAAACTAAAATACATTAACCTAACTCAAAACTTAAATTTTTTTTATTTTTGTGAGTGATATATACAAATCTGCCTAAAATCCACGGATTTTGGTTTATCATGAATAATTCTCTAATAAAAATCAATCAAACAAACGAGATAAGTATTGTATTAATGATACAATCATATATTCTCGAAAGTTGTGGGATCGATCATAAATCATCGGAACCTTATAATTTTTTCCACAATTTACTCTTAAAATTGTGTCCAAATCGTGTTGATAATAAAATCAAACAAATTGCATAATTATTTATTCAAGAAGCAATTAAGTTGTACTAGAATTTCAAAGGCCCTAAAATTAGTATACCTACACATAATTGCACCATACCATAAAATTGACTAGACATAGCATGAAATTTGGCCATAAATGTGTGAGGTGTGACAAGGACAATAAATGACATATATGGAGTATAATAAATAATCAACCAAACAGTTGACATAACCCAATGCCTAGAGATGATTTGACTATACCACTTATTTTTCGGGACAGATGTGGTGACTGATAACCAATTCATATCCCACAAAAACTCATGACCAAACAATATTGGACTACTATTTATTATCACTATCCACCTATCAATCAATTATGGAAGAAAATTAAAAGGCAAGAAATTTAATTTTGCTTTAGGTTTAGGCAAAAATCCCATGCCCCAAGGGAGGAATTTTCAACTTGCTACCTATCAATCCAATAAGTTGCTTTCACATGGCCGGACAAATAAAAGTTTGGAAAAAAAATCAATTGAAAATGGTCCATCCCCTTTTATTGCATTGTATC
This sequence comes from Salvia hispanica, assembly GCF_023119035.1. Classification (NCBI taxonomy): domain Eukaryota; kingdom Viridiplantae; phylum Streptophyta; class Magnoliopsida; order Lamiales; family Lamiaceae; genus Salvia; species Salvia hispanica. The sequence goes on along the minus strand of NC_062965.1, from coordinate 17,191,038 downwards.
TATCTCCCCACAAACTAAAACTACTAAATTGAAATCATTCTTGTCTTGCCTAAACTTATTTTTTGGATAATCACAACGCAGAATACTATGAAATCGGTCGATTAACCTATTCATATGATAAGCTCTGATTAAACAACGACCATTGCGTGCTTAGCAGCCAGCAAAAACTATACATCACGTCGGTACATGCTCAATAAGTGAATCTTACGCTGACTCGTTATGCACATCGTTAATATCAAAGAACTGACTTATAAAAATATTAGGTTATTAAAGAGTGTTTTGTTCTAGTATATAGATGAGGTATATTCTTGATTCATCTCGATATTAGAGTAACCACAACGCTTAACACTAAGAATTGACAGATTAAACGTCTTACTTGTATTTGATTGTTACCTATACGATGGACTCTATTAGGGCAATGAACACGACGCGCTCAGTGGTTTGCAATATCGATACATGCTCAAAAAGTGAATCTTACACGTCGGTCGCACATAGCCTTCAAATCAAAGTGTATTTTTTATATTTATAGACAAAATTTACTCTTTATATCCATCAAAGCACAAAATCAACTTAACCCACCTAATGAAATTTTGATAGGCCCACATCGGTTAAAAAAGCGTCACGAGTAAAAAAGTTGGATTCCCAATATAAATTGTCACGATCCGAATCATGATTTTTTATTATAGGATAATAAAAAAGAAGATATAAAGATTTCATTTCTACTGTTTTCCCAATTGACGTGTTTTCGCCAACAAAAGGAAAAGGTATCTTTCAAAAGCTTAAAGCATGGCAGAAGATTGTCCACAAAATAAAATAAAATAAAATAAATAAAAAGAATAATAATCTCTTAGTAATTCCTAAAAAAACGAATTTACATATGGCTAATTAATTTACATCGCAAAATGTGTATTTTCTCCCCTCTTTTCGAATAAAATTAAACAGAAAAATCATGACATGTTAACATGCAGCGTTGCGGTCATGCTAAAGTTACACACCGGGCACGACTGCAGCTGCTGGGACCCACTCCCGCAGGCGGAGCAGAGGCAGAGATGCCGGCACGGCAACAGCAAAACGGAAGCCTCTCTCTCTCCGCACAATCTGCAGCGCCTCCTCTCGCTACTGTTTCCGTCGTCGTTTTCCTCTGCATCGGCGGATCTGCTGCTTCCGCAGCAGGATTCCTCGTCGGCGACATCGGCGGCGGAGAGATGCTGCTCGCCTCCGCCGTTTCCGACGTGGTGGAGGACTTGCTCGAGATCGGTGCGGAGAGAATTGGCGGTGGCTTCGTTCGATTGAGCTAAGTCTCGCCATAGCTGATTCTCGACGTAGAGGCTTTTGACGCGCTCCTGAAGGACTAGATTCAGCTTTGCCATTCTCTGAATCTGCTCGTCCTTCTCCTTCAATTTCTTCACCACGCCGTCGCCGATCGCCGCCGCGAGGAGCCGCGCCTGCTGCTTCTGCCGCGATTCGAGCTCGGATCGTATCTTCTTCGTCTGATTTATCATAAACAAAATTTTAGATCTCAGATCAGATTCGATTAATCGTCGCGAGTTTGGCGAAATCGGAAGCGATGGAGTGAATACGTACGTGCTGTGTGATGATCGCGTCGATCTCGTACTGATACTGCTGGATCCCCGGCACGATTTCCTCTCCGGCGATTGTCGCCTTCTGCGACGCGAAATTCTGGAACTGATTGAAGGAATCGGCTTCTCTGGAGCGCTTTCTCGCGATGTTGTTGTTGAAGGTGACGCCGCTGTCGGTGTTGACGGAGGTCTTCGCTGCCGCGGACGGATAATAGAACTGATTCTCCGGCAATGCCGCGGCGGTAGGAACGCCGAGGAACTGCGAGTTGTAGGCGTTCATCATCGCCTCTCTGCAAATCAAATCAACAAAATCGATCTCACAAATCCGATCGGAAATCGGAAAAAGCAACGGAAACCTAATCAAATCGGTAAAATTCAACACACCTGTCTTGAATCAGCTGAGGAGAGAAGAGATTATTCAGATGCCTTGCTTCCACTGCCATTTTGAATCACAACAAATTCGTGTTTTCGATTTCTAGAGAGAGAAAATGTGAGTGAAGAAACGAGGTGGCGACTAGAGAAATGGATTGGGATAAATGGATTTATATAAAGGAAGGAGAGAGAAAGTGCTAAGGAAAGTCAATAAATTTAGAGAGAGAAAAGTGGGTCTGTATTGAATTCAGCAAACAGTATGGCCGGTTATGTTTATTAAAATAAAATAAAGGGAGAAATCGTACTTGAGCAAAATCAGGATTTAAATATTTATTTTTACCTAAGTCAGCACTATTAAAGCCCATATCACGGTTTCCATTATTTGTAACGGCCTCATATCTAGGGCTCATGTGTATTTATTTATATTTCGGTGATTCACATTAAAATTTTATGTTTTTAGGCAAATTACATTAGCTTTAAATCTGCTAATCAAATATTAAAATATGACTTAGTCTAATCTTATAACAAAATATTAATTAATTCTGGTTTTACAACCGGTGAAGATTTTGAAATTCGATATAGATTGACGATTCACTTAAATGACACTATCAGTCGCTAATCAAAACTGACGTTACATATTAGGCAATAAAACATCGTCATATTGAATAGTGAGACGGAATGAAAAGATGAGAACGATTTAATTCAATATATATAGTGCGAGATTTTTTCGATTCTTACGATGTGACGTTGTTTTGAATTATTCTATAGTGTCATATAATTAAGCTATCGAACTAAACGATAAAATTTTGATTAGTTGCAAAATCAACATAAATTTATAGTACTATTCGGGTAATTCACAGATGGATTTTAAAGCTAGTGGGAAAATTAGAATTTGACGAAAATATACGAATTTAAAAGTTAACTCTTTATATTTTATGATTGGATTAGGTCTATTTTATTTTGAAATATGGGTAACGTTCCTTATTTCTTATTATATCTTGAAATACTATAAGGAGGTTTGTGATTCAGTATTACTCGTGTGACATATACATAATATACTTTTATAGAAAACATATCAAAAGAAGATGATGTGAAAGTGAAACTACTTTATAATGTATAATCTCTGTAGTGTAGCTATTTTCTTCTAGATCCATGTGTATAGATCACATAGTTTTGGGCAAAACCAACAATTATAGGTTGTCATTACTTATGTTCATAAATTTTTCAGCTAAATTTATCAACAAACGGCAAATGGGGCCATCCTAGAGTATTCGCCTAATGATTTTCTCATTTATTTAAAATAATATTACTCAGTGTATCACAAGAGATCGAGATAAATCTTTTCCGCATAAAGTTTAAATATCAGTATTAAGAAATTATGTTGATATAGAATAAAGTATATAAAAAAAAAGAGAATTAAAGAAATTAAAAGAATTTTTTTTTGCTAAACAAGTAAGTCACTTAACTTAATCCATTAACTTAAGGCATGTAGACTATAAATAATGTTTTTTCCAAATAAATATAATATCGTCTTCAAGCGGTAAACTAACTAGAGACAAAAACGTCATGACCGTCTCCATAGATTTAAGAAAAAAAATATACTTTGTGTGTGTGGGTTAGTTAAGCGGTAAGTTTAATGCTTGAGATGAAAGATCTCTAGTTCAAGTCATCCGTGACAGATCTTTATAATTTAAATTCATATACCAAAAAAAATTGAACAAAATAATTACGGTCTTAAGTATTAAAAAAATCTTAAGTATTAAAAAAATGAAGTTTTTCTAGATTGTGCGCATTAGACTACAGATCATTTCTATATATCCAATTCAGGTCTATTGTTATAGCTGTATTAGTACTCATATTTCCACAAATAAAATTTTATTTTATTACTTTAATCTATCCCAAAATATTTAATCTACATTATCCATTCTCTCTTATGTTTTACATATCAACTCGTATTACTCTCTCCGTTCCATAGTAATGTAGATGTTATTTTCAGCACGGAGATTAAGAAAAATTGTTTTAGGTGAGTTAAATAAATAGAGAATAAAGTGAAAAATAAAAAAGATAGAGAGATGAAGAGAAAAAAAAAGTAGCAGAGAGTATAGTATATGTGAAAAAATGTGTTGAATTTTATTAAAAAAAAATGACTCTATTACTGTAGAACTTACCAAAATGGTAAAATGAGTCTATTACTATGGAACGAGAGAGGGAGTACAATTTATGTCATCACAAAAATCCATATTTTTGAAGGAAGTACGGAGTAACATTTCTTAGAAATAAAAGCAATAATTATTTTATGGTACTAAATAGTAAATATAAAATCATGAAAAAAGTTGACGTGGCAGAGAGGTTTGATACGGTAACTGACAGAAGGGGTTCCCCGCCACGTTGCAGCTGCAGGTACTGGACCCCACACCACCGTACGCCACAGTTTCTGGCAATTAATATTTTCTTTTCCCATTTAATTTCTTTTACCAAAAAAAAAAGATGCGGTTGCAGAAACGTGAGGGGATGGGAGAGCGTGGGTCCCGCTTCGGGAAAAACGGAGCACGTGTGAGGTGTGAGTGTGTGTGTGTATGTACTATGCGGACAGACACAGTTGATTCTCTTCTTTTTCTGTTTTTCCTTTTTTTTCAGAAAGAAAATAAAATTGAATAAAATAACTTTTTTTTTATGGTTGTTTGGTGAGAGAAGGCCGTTGCGTGGGCCCAGTTTCATAATGTTTTTATCTGCAGTTTTTCCCCTCTTTTGATACCTTGTCCCCATTCCCAGAACTTGTGCGTGCCTTAGCTAGGACAACCTCAACCCTTGGGTTTCTATTGTCTACTTCGCCGGTGCACCTACACCAGATGGGAACTCGTACAACGACATTACGGTCGATAATTTAAACGATATCGTCTATTCTTAAAATCACTCGTGAACAATTATTATGTGTAGCGATTAGATTTCTTTTTGCAGTGGATCAATGCAAACTTCATGATTTTTTTTTGACTAATTTTTAAAGGCGTGAGATGGAATGAAATTTTACTGAAAATCTATAGTAAGTCCAATTGCTTGGGAATTTCATGAGATTTTTATTGAAGTTATTTTCGATGTGAATGAATAGTTTTGTATGCTGCTCAATTAGTAATTTGGATATACCAAAATGGTAAAAGGGAGTGTTAGTTTTTATGTTAATTCACCTACATATTGAGCTTTTTTTTTTTTGGAAAGTTGGTATGATATGTGTGGGTTTTGTATTATTCGATTATCTTTTGTGAGTTTACATATATACTATATGGTTGATTCTTGTTTGATAATGGATGCATAGTGAAATCAAGAGAATAATGCAAAAAAAGTTATTTATTCTTTTAGTTTGAGTTCTCTTATTTGGAGGATAGAATCAATAGTTTGGACATTATTGACTCTCCCGTATTTAATTAGTATCACTAAAAAATGTCATTTTATACTTTAATTGAACAATTGCAAATAATAAAATTTTAAAATTTATTATCCATTTATAACTGACTAAAATTTTACCAATTTTTTTTTAAATAATTGATGTCCTATATATATAATGTTCATATGTTTGTACTGATGCATTCTTACTTTTTGTGTCAAAATTTTCGCAACAAACAAAATACTTTGCTTGAAATCATGCATTTTACTCGAAAAAAAGAAAGGAAAAAGAGAATAAAGAATCCTTCAAATCTTGGAAAACCACTTCTTGAAACTCACCACCTTATCTTCACAAACGTCCAAATCATATATTGTCGTATTAGGATTTAGAAAATTTAAAAATAAAATAAAATATTTTTTATTGATATTTATACATGTATGTAATTTTTAATTCAATTATTAATTTCTCAACTGGATTTAGGTACAGAACTACAGATGCATTTCGTCCTAACTCAGTGGTCCATTTACATAGGGTTGAACAAATTTACTCCATATTAATTGCAAGTCAAGTACATTTTAGAGTAATATTTTATCATTCAATTTCCCATCTTGTAATTAATGTCTATACATTTCTCAGTTTCAATTAGTAATTGATTGCGATATCTCGAGAAAGTAACATAAATTTTGTTTTAAATGTTACAATAAGATTATGTTGTCATATTATTATATGCCATAAAAATTTTATTATATATAATATTTATTAATGAAATAAGAAATTATAATTAATTAATGTTCAATTATTTTTACATGCATATATAACTCTCATACTTAAATATAAATAGAGATATGATTTTTAGTTTATTTTCCTTCGTTCATCAAACTAAACGGAGACAATTTTATTGTTCTATTTAAATAATTTATCAATAGTTTAAATCTAAAATTTTAAGTCAATTTTACTAAATTGAAATCTAAATACAAAAAATAATATATCTTCAGATTTTGTATTTAATTTTCATTTATAGCAACGTACCCTAAATTAATCAAACTATTAATCGGAAACATTTTGTTGGCTGTCAAATTGATACTAAAAGTAATTATTCCAAGATTAGAACCAAAATCGAAAATTAAAATTAGTACCGTAATTTTAATTATTCAATTAATACTACTTCCCTTGGATATTAACTACCCAAATATTTTTTATACTGATGGTAAGAACGTCACATGCAATTATATGTATTAATTAAATACAGATTCATTAAGTTGGACTTGAGGGATTTGTTTAATTTAAATATTCTAAATTCTAATATTCCCTGTCGCGTATATACATTTAAGTAAACCAATTTTGGTTAATTCAATGATTTTCTAAAGTTTGACAACTCTAATTGAGTGTATCATCAACTACTAATTTTTAATTAAGCGATGACTGATAAGTACAGATCAAGAATATATTCTTTAATTATTTAGAATCATTTTACGTTTATGGGAATAAATCTTAGGGTTATCGTTTTCAATTTAAATATATATATTTTCAAGAACAAATGCTTGGAATAATGGAATTTTAAATTTACTATAAACTGAATTTTCTATCAATTTTGGTCAAAAAAGAAGCAATAATGCAGGGATCTTCACGTGTAAATATGTACTAAATTTGTACCAAGGTTTAATCAATATAAATTAACTTTTGTGATGATCAAGGTATGTGTTATTATGGAATTATTATAGTCTACAACATGTTGGAATCATTTCACGGCATATAGGGTTGTCTACAAGGCATCCCCACTACTAATGTGACATTATGCTTTATTATTTAAAAAGTGACAAATAAAATTAAAAGAAATATAAAGAAAATAAAATACTTACTACTAATGAATGCCATTTGTATGCATCAAAACAAAATCAATGGAATTAAACAATAATAATATGATAAGAATATGTATTGAGTGGTTTGGCCTAAAGATTAGGATTAAAGTGTAGACATGTCTCTTAATTTTCTCCTAATTTTGTTTAATTTTCTATTTGTTGGCCAATCAAATCAAATATTACACGAGATTAAGGTTAGTGGGACCCTATTGAAATTCTCCACAAATAAAAATTGAGTGCGCATCTTCAGTCTTCACACGTTCACCAAAATCATTGCAAATTAAGAAATAATTAAGAAAAAAAACATATCATTATTTTTTAATTACTTTAATTTGAAGCTGATCACTTCATTCGACAACGACTGAAATTGATTCTAATGTGGTTGGCAATCTTGAAATAGATCCCCTTCCTCAATTAGTGGTAATTAATTATTTCAAACTACTTGTTAAAATAATAATTAATCAGATAAATATGTCATCTCATCTTATCTTATACCATTAAAGTATGTTTTGTATTTTTTTAAACCTAACAGTTCAGACTATTAAATTATTATTTTCTCTAATCTCATTCTCGTGGTTTGAATTTTTTTACTAAATATTTGTCGCTTCTGTTTTTATGAACGACTTATAACTAATTTAAGTTCTTTATATATCTATTATTAGTAATTACATATAGCAAAACTTCAAAGCAATGTTGCTGACAACAGTTCAACCTTTAACAACTAATAAAGGGTAACGTAATTTATTTTATTATATTTTATTGTAGATGAGGTGCAACAGCCTTATTGAGTTTGATTTTTACGAATAAAACATTTGAATGACATGAAATAGTTGACATATTTTATAAATTGATTTATTTTGCCGACTTCTCCTCGAATCTTAAGGTTTTGTGCGGTTGGAATAAAAATTAAGTGGCTAATCTATCACTAATCACTCCCTTTAGATTAATATAAAATTCTTGCCACCATCATCTATATATTTATATTTGGCTCGGGTAGTGATAAAATGCAAACTTATATATTGTACAAACTCAAAACTCATCGACACAAGTTCAACACTATTTCAATAGAATATCAACACAGTGTAAAATTTCAAGATTTTAATGTCAACACAGTATCAACACAACATCAATCATTAACTACCGTTGAAATTATGTTGACATTTTCCTATTGATACTTTTTTTATGATCTGTTGACATTTTTCAATGGTCCAGATCATAGTTTTGAGTTTGTATAATATTTAGAGTTTTCATTTGATCACATTCCTATTCGGCTAAATTGAAAAAAAAAAATAAAATTTGTCAAATTATTGTTTACTCCGCAACTTTCAAATTCGGCTAAAAATTTCTGAAATTTGGTTTGTTCACAATTTGCTCACAATAAAAAAACTGGTCGCATACATGTAATATATTGTTGATGTTTTTCAACTATAAACGTTATTATTTTGATGAAATAAATGACGTCGTTTAACTCCATATGTATTTCTTGACTGTTATGTTATAATTTCACTAAAAATAATTGATTGCGAACTAGATTAAACGTCATAGTTTCCCAATTTATTTTTTTACAGTGACATCATAATCTGACCAAATTTTATAATTTAGAACATTATACAATTAAGTTATACACTAATTAGTAATTACAAATAGTTACATTTATCTATTCACATGACAAATAAACTATTTTTAGTCTTTCAATAACAAAAATTTAGTTACATATAGTACTTGTTCGGTTAGATATAGAAAACAATTTTTATTGTTGTCAATTTCAATGTATATTACTCCACTATTAAACTTAGACATTGTTTGCATGTTGTTTTAGTTCCTTTGGATGTATTTAAATTCAATATTATTATTGCTTAAAAGTAAGCTCTTCAACTTAATTACTTAATGCAAGATTATCCAAACACCCTAAGTCCTTTTCATGTATTAGGTGATGCAATTATACTTATTTAGTCACTTTTTATTTAAACATATCCCTTAATCTTATTCTAGATTGATTAGCAACTTAGCCAAGAAAGTTGTCTCCAAATTTCTTTTACTTTACTTTTCTTTTGACATTAAATACAAATCACACAAAACAAAAGCAGCCGAAACGTTGACGTTGCGTTCAAGTGTTACTCATTATTCTTATTATTAAATAAAATCAACAATTTACTTTATTTATATACAAATCAAACATCTAAACTAATGACGCGTAATAGATCATCAATTGACAAGTCTTCTAGTTGTTTCTTCACAAGGTCTCATTCAAAAAAATGAATTAAATTAAATCTCTGTCAATACAGATGTACCAACTGATATGAATTCAATTAAAACATCCCTACTCTTGATAAAAATTCAAATTGTATAATATAAATTTTAATAGTTCGAATATACATGTCAATTACATAGTGAGTTGCATATATCCAATTAGATAATATACCACTTATAAACTTGCATTATCCTATATTATTAGATGATGGCTTCCTTGATTTGACTATATATTTCAAAATCACAATCAAACGTTTAAATATTAATAGAAAGATTTCACCATTTTCAAACCTCGAATCGACAAAAATACTTCACATGTTATTTATTATTACAGCCCAAACAGATATAGAACATTAGAGTTTGTAACAATCGATTCTCCTTAAGGCCAACGAGAATTGCTCACGGTTGGTTTATCATTACCAGACCACCACTTTGAGTTCTCGTTGGTCACAACCAAATTGATCGTACGTGCTTGATTCTTTGCCAAACCACCAGTTTGGGCCATATTCCAAATATCATTGTTGATCACGACTGTTTTTCACAAATCATCACTCGTAAGTCTTAAACTCTCAATGAAAGCATCAATATTACCGATCAAATATGAAAATATTTATGTATGACATTAGAGTCTGAAACACACTTGCCCGAGTCACATTAAATTTTCTTTTTATTTAATTTTTCTTGCTTTGGGGACCCTTCCCCCCATCACCATGTCACATTTTCACATCTGTAAAATGAAATCATAATTTCGATCAATTTGTATTTATGTGAATTGATGGGGTGTCACATTAGACGAATACAAGTGTTGGTTCAATCAATTTAAAGCTTAATTGTATAAAAGAACAAAATATGTGGGGCCCCAGCCGTATCTTGGACCACGACTACTTGATTATATAAAAACAAACGTATGTTTGTGTTCACGCCATGCACGTTGCTTTGCCCAATTTTCATTTATTCAATTGTCCATTTAAATGTATGTTGATGCATTTAATGTGAGAGTTACATCGATGTGATACGTTACCTTATTGTAGTCATGGTTTTGGATTTTTTTTGAAGTTGAGAAGATTGGATTGTCAATTTTGGCCAATCAACTTTATTATTGGATTAATTAGGGTATGCGTAAGATTCGGTAAAATTGCCGACTAGCGTTGTTTAAGGCTATGATTCGATTATTGTTAACCTTTCGTTTCTTGTTGTCTGTGATTATCTGGTTTTGTTGATTGTTTTTGTGTGCTTTGCTAATATTTTCTTTCTCTTAGTTTGTTTGACTAGTGGATGATTTGACGTGTATTTTATAACTGTTCGCCTGACGATAGCTCTCTCTTCTTCTCTTTTAGTGGTTTAGAGCATTTTTATTTCATAAGAAATACAATCATTTAATTTAGCATGTTTTCGTCTAGAAGTTGATTTGAACACAATGAGTTTCAATTCCACAATAATATTGTAAATTCAACTTAATGTTTTTTAAGAGAAAAGGTAATGTTTTTCTAGTTTGTCAAATATGAAAACTTGAGCCTCATATTTTACGTGTAAAATTCCATTGCTGTCCATATATTTCATCACATCACCCATTTTGATTGTAAATTCTCACAAATATGAAGTTGAAAAATCGTTTAATTAATCAATAATTGAACTAGTTGTGAATCATGGCAAATATAATCAACGAATTTATGAATCATCAAATAAATGGTTTTCTTGTCAACTTAAGATTGAGAAAATTAGTCAACCGACACAATGAGTTTTCTCTCTAGCTTTTCTAAGCAAGCCCATAAAAATATTTGAAATATTTTATTTGACTATGATAATATTATATAATTAAATGTGTTAGTACTCCAATCAAGAATAGGCCCACGTCATTCATGATAAAATGTGAGCAAAAGTAACTATAAGAAATGCTATTTATACAAATATAATTAGGCAAGCAATTGTCCTTTTCTTAAACAGTTGCAACCTCTCAGAATAATTGATGTCACCCACTCCCACAAACGATACATTTGTTACTTTTAGGAAATAAAATTAAACAACTTACTTTAAAAATTTGAATCTAGACATTGAAATTTCAAGAACGAGTCTAACTTGAATCGGTCGTATTCCCATATAAACTATGGTTCACTTTTCAATGTCACATTTTATTATTATCTAATATCCATATCTCTATTTCATGTTTACTATATTTGAGGAGAGTAATAGTTAACATATTTTACTAATTTTGTTTATTTATATTTAATTATTAAATTAATATATTAAAATGTGAATCACATTTTAGTAGCATTTTCTATCTTTACCAATTTCGTATTTTAAAACTTGCTTCGTTCTGAAATGGAATAATAGCGGACATATTGAGCACTTTTTATAATGACATTTATTTCTTGCTTGTATCGAATATAAATATCTGGATAAATTATCAGAAAACACCATGAAGTTTAATTGAATTATGGTCTAACTTTAAAAATTAACAAGAAAAAGGTTACAAAATGTAGATTTGTTCTTAATTATTCTATAGAACAAGAAAATTGGACGCCTCATAGAATATATTGTTCCAATTTTTCAACAAGACAATATCGTTATTTTATGAATAAATAGTAGTATAATTTAGGAGCATGTATGATTTGTTTTACTTTCATATGAGATTTTCATGATGGAAGAACAAATTTCAAATTCATGATTTTTTTTGACTAATTTTTTAGTTCTGGAATGTATCAGAATTTGACAAATGATAATTCGGCAATTTACCCTAAACATTTTGATTTTTTATAAAAAAATTAGAGAAGATTAATTTGTATGGACCGTTGTTATTGTGTGTCAGTTTTCATATTATTGACTTTAAATGACAACTAACTCTATACATATCCAAAAAGCAGCTCTGAATGCAACAAAACAGTGGTGACAAACGTGGAATCAAATAAGCCCAAAATCATGAAATAAAGTTGTTTGATAATAGTAAATGAAAACCAAACTTGATTGTGACTCTGTTGTTTGATGTTTATCTGTTTAGGGCTGCTGATTAAATAAATAAAATAGTAATTACATAAGCCTCATGTTTGTTGCCTAGGTCTGGTCAGCAATCACCTATATAATAAGTTAATAAACAATGTCACTGTTTGTTGATGATGTTGAAATTTCTTTTATTTAGAATTTATGTGATTTATTCAAATCTTGAACTTGATTTGATATGTATACATTGAATTAGTTCAATCAATTGCTTGTTGAAGTGTTTGAATTAGTTCAAGTGCTTGATGGAATATTTTTCCTCGGAATTTTGTATGAAAGGGTTGTCAATCGGAAATGGTCACGGACAAAATTCGCTGAACATCAGTCAGAATATAACCAACAGCAAAATCAACGTATATACGTAAGCAATGGTCCTTATAAAATCGGAAAGCCGGTTAACGAACATAGGGAAATAGAATAAATGGATATTTAGTGATTTTAATAAATCTATGACAGGGTCCTATTCTAATGCTTATAGTATTTTAATCTAAAATCAAGACTAAATCTTTACCTTAGATTTTAAAATGAGTGGATAAGATTAAAGCTTACAAAATCTCAATAAATAGTAGGCAAAATATTAACAAAAGGGTAATATCGTCATTATGTTATCATATGATTTTCGTGAGTGTTTTTTTATATCAACATTGTGTATTACAAATAACAACAATATGACATTAGAATATCAACACAAGGACAAGAAAATATCAACATATTTTTATTGAGATTGGACATGCATAATATTGAGATTTTGCCTAACAATATATTGAGATTTTTTGTTGCATTTGTTGAAAATAGCTGCTTATCAACATATACGAAAATTGAAATATAATTTATTAAATTTCATCACCCGAACATCGTCGGAACATATGCAATTGAGATCTCGTTGGAATCCTTAGTAAATTATCTTTAATTTGATATATTTTTTGCGAAAAAATAATTTAAATTGAGAGAGTTACGTAAATTTAAAGATTTGAGATGATTTTGAGGAGAGAGAAAGTAGTTAGTTATAATTACTAACATTAATATCCTTTTAATTTAATTAATAATTATTTAAATTTAAAATATATTACACTTGGCATTATATTAACCAAAAGATCTTCTAATCTAATGGTTGAAAATTGGTCTCAATTTGGGATTGATAATTACCCGATAACCTAAATTTATTTTCTTATATCCCATATATTTAATTGCAATTAAAAACTATAGTCATGTTAGTTGAGCATTCTACAAACTAATTATGCTTACCCAACTACTTATTGTGTTTTAATTGGGCCCAAATTAAACGAGCCTATAAATTTCTAAGGAGTAATCCATGTGCACCTAGCCCAATATATTTACACTCTTAACTAAAGGTCCAATTTTTGGGCTAAATTTCAAAGTATTTTAAACTATTTTTTCATAATACCCTTGCAGTATTTGCAATTTTATCCGCTCCATTTTTGCAAGATTTTAAAAAAAAATTATTATTGCAATATCGTGGAAACAATATCTAAACACAAACCAATTTAATATACAATTTGACATATAATCATCTATCAAAATGGAGTACTACAATTTTAACACAAATATTATATAGATTTGATTCAATTCAACTCGATATACAAATAAGTGTTATGTAGACTTTATTCGATTCATATTCGTATCAAGCGACATTATTCAGTATTCTGCTATTTGGGTTAGATTCGAATTCAAGTGACAAATCTTTACACATCCGACCCATTTGATGCATCGTACATGTGATACACTAGTTTATACGTAACACGGATAAATATACATGAGACCAGACTCCGATTTGCATAAACCGGATATGTTATCAAATAAAATTGGCGTTAGGAGTCACAGCATATAAGATCATAGTAGTAGTTATTTAAAATGGCCTAAAAACTCGAAAAGAGTTCTCTCCTACCAAACATGGTATAGTTTTTACTGCTTTATACAAAATGGATGTGTGATGATGCATAATCTTCCCAGCAGAGATCGATTTCTCAACACTTGAACCCATTGCACACAGAGAGGACGATTATGAGGATCAGCGCGACGATAATCGCCAAAACGATCAGCTTGATCTTCATGTTTTGCAGCCACATTTTTCTCCTGATTTGTGTTCCGGTGGTTCTGAAGTCCTGGGCCTGATTAAAATCCAGCAATGAATAGATATATGTGACGATCTTTGTATGAAGAATCCGTAGCATAAAAATAAATGCAGCTCGAACAGTAGATGAAGCATAAGGGTGCTTTGCAAATTTGGGAAAACCGGAAGTTATATAATTAGGAGAGTGTTTTCTGGATATATACCTGATGATGAAGATTCTCGGTCTTATCCACTAGAAGCTCGATCTTCTCACCACGATCTAGAACCTGCATTAGATGACTATATGAGATTGTATCCTACTTTCCAGATACAGCCATTGTTTAAACAAATATACACACGAATATTTAAATGTAAACAGGAAAACTAGAAAACAAATATGGCTGATAGTCATACTAATAGCTACAAATAAAGTAATCAGTCAACCGGAAAGCTGTCAAAACAATACGGAAAATGTGGAAGATATATTATCTTACTTTCAGCATCGAGTCAAATGTAGATCTAGCAAACCGACCAAAAGTAATTAAATGAACATAAAACATATTGAATTTTCAGTTTCCTGAGCATAGTTAACAACATGGAATGATGGAAGTCATTGCACATGATCGAAAAGTGGCGTCTATACCTTCTCGATGTTTTCCATCATAACACCTTTCACTTCTGAAACCTGAGCCTTGACCTTTGCAAATTTGCTAATCTCCTCGGGGTGCTCGCTGCAGTATAGCATTTGTTCCTTCAACTTCGGTCTGCAATACATGTTTTTTCCAAATCAATTACTGATATAGACATATCCAACAGAAAACATTTTATATTGCTAGTTTGTTACTATCACTAGAAAATTATGCACCCAAATTCTTTGTTAAGCCCGTTTGCAGGAGCTGTCGCAGCCTTTCCACCACCGTATTTTGCTACAAACTCGTCCTTTATGCGTTCTAGAAAAGCCATCGGAAGCTGCCTTCCAGCTGACTCTTCAGCAACGACACAGTATGCTGCACAGAAAGTAGAAACTACCATTTTAGAGCTCAATTCAACTTGAATCCTTAATAATTCACTTGTTTCTAACTCTCTGCGAACATAAATCAGCTTTCAATTTAGCATTAATAGCAAAATACGATAACAAAACAATCACTTGTTTCGAATGCTTCAATCATTTCGGCGAAGGTAGAGCTATACTAGATTATTTTTTCACATCGATTTTATGAATCAATTAGATGAACTAGGTCTCTACAAGCATAAATCACCACGAATCATTAGTTGTTCATAGAGAGGACCATAAGTTTATCTAAAATTTCAATAAAACACAGAAATCGGTGTATGAATCGACACCTAAAATATCAACACGAGCATAAAACTAAACAATTGCGAATTCACGATCTAATCGAGCAAATAGCAAATAAAATCAAGCCTCTTCCGATTCAAAAAAAATAAACGATAAACCGCCGAAGCAATCAACTAAGGTGAACAACAGCGACGATTATCGAACTTACTGAATCCGTCGTGGACGAGGTAATTGAAGGTGTGATTGTCGCAGTTGTAGGTGAACTTGTTGTTGGAGGCAGGAAGCTTCTGGAGGCACTGATAGGCTATGGAATTGAAGTTGCCGCTGAACTCGGTGTACTCCGCCAGCACCACCGGCGGCGTTCCGCGCGCCACCAGCGCGTAAATCAGCGTCTTCCGGCTGTTTTGCCCCATTTTCAACGGCCTAATTCGATTTGCAGCGCTAATTTAGGGTTCTTCACTTCTTCTTCTCAACCGTATAAATTCCTTTCTTAATCTCGAGATGGATCACTTTAGTTGAATTTCAAGAAAGAGAAACCTCTCTCTCTCTTCGGCTTTCCTTAGATTTTGTATTTTGAAATGCAATTAAATCTGCTTAAATAATCTTTAATAAAGCAATATTACATTTGTAATATAAGAGTATAAAAATATTGTCAACAAGATCAAAATTTAATAATTTTTCTGATGATTTTCAAAGTTGCAGACCAGAATTTTATCGACTACATTTTTCCTGAAATTTACTTGTGTTACGAATATTCATTTTGACTTTTAAGTCATTGGTTGCTTATTTAAATTTTCGATTACTATTAAATAGAAATTTAGGTTAATTATTGTCATTTTCAATAAATGTGATCGAGATTGAAAATGAGTATGATTCACATCAACGTTACGTTTCTTTTATTTTTTCATTCATTATGTTTCATGCACTCTAACAACATGCGCTTTTAACATTTTTTATATTTTAATTAATTGAATTTATAGTTATCACTTTTCATATACTAGTAATTTGATTATAATGAATGAACGGTTGGTATATTGTTAAACATCACATCCGATCATTAAAGATGAATGAAGTCCGTCCCAATTAGGTTGATGCAAAACTTTTTTGGATACGAAAATAAAAAAAATTGCATTGAAAAGTACGATAAATGAATAAAGTATTTCCCCATTACACTGTAAATAAAATGTATTACTTTTTGGGTCATCCCATTATAAATGACACGTTTTCTTTTATGGCCTTAAAAAACAACACTCACCACTCTTACTTTATCTGTATTTTTTCTCATTCCAATTTTATTCTATTTTCATTTAATCGCTAAATACTATATACAACTGCCTAAAAACAAACTTGTGCTAAAAAAAAATGGTGTCATATGTTCTTAGTTACAATATTCTTGATATTTATTTTTCAATTTGATTATTTAAAGGTTTAATAAAAGTAGGTCAATTCGTATAACTAATAACCAAAAATTGACCAATAAAGAATAATTTGTTGGATTATATATCAATCGACTTTTATTTAGTCTTAAATAAGCAAATCGAAAGTCTCTCAATATATAATTACAATTCATGCATAAAAATATATATAGATAACATATGACTCAACAAATTATGCAATATGATAAAAAAAGTTTAATAAATTTGACGGCAAAATGAGACAATTAACCTACTTGAACGCCCCCTTTATTTTAAGCTAACACAAACATAAAAAATGAAAAAAATTAAGCATAAAAAAATAAAACTTTAAAAAGAAAATCATGACTTTCTAGAGTTCTCATCTCACTCCATTAAAAATCCGTTCTTTAAAATGCGAAGCAAGAAGAAGCATCGAGAATCAATCACCAAGAGCAAAGCCTAACTAATTGCAAGAGTTTGAACTGTCAATGGAAGCCAACGCGCCCCAAATCGTGGACGTGGGTTCGGTGGTGGAGGCGATTTCAGCTGACGATTTCGACGCCCCTCTCTACGAAGTCGAGAGCCTCTGCATGCGCTGCCGCGAAAACGTATGCTCTCTTCCATTTCATTTTTCATCAATTTTGCTGCGGATGCTTCAATTCTGTTATCTGGGTTTTTCAATTGGAATTGTATTAGAGCGTCCCAAGTTGCAAGATTGCTTTTCTATTTCATTTCATCAAATTTTAAAAAATTACAATTGAATTTATGCTGTATGGTCGTTTGAACTTCACACTGTGTGGATTGATTGGTGAATACTCTAAATTTAGCTCGTGAGTTTGGTAATTTGTGTAGATTTGATGGACTGAAGATCTGTTCTTGCTGTTGTTTGAGTTCTTATGTTTTTTTATTGATTGCTTTTGGAAACTTACAGCTATAAATCAAGCTTTGTTGATCAAATTATTGGTTTTTAGCTCCTTATTTGTCTGTCTCTTGATTTGTATGAGTTAGATTACCATTCTTGTGTGCCTTTGTGTGTTTGATCAATTATTGGTTTTTAGCTTTTTGTTTACCTGTTTTTCTTTCTCCCTGATGAAGTACTTTTTTGCAGGGCACGACTCGGTTCTTGCTAACCGTAATTCCCCATTTCAGAAAGGTAACTAGTTCCCTTTACTCGTTGAACTATCCCGATTCTGACTGTATTGTTTATATCATAATCATATTCTATTTGGATTTGCCTTTTCGAAGTTACCTATTAAAGATTCAAGATTCGGTGTAAATTGGAGTAACGAGTGCTTGCCTGCGTATTGTACATATGTTTAGAGAACTATCCATCTTATATTCGAAGCTTAATTGTTCCGTTTTTCATATATCTTTTGTGGTAGATATTGCTGTCAGCCTTTGAATGTCCACATTGTGGTGAGAGGTAATTCTGTCTAGAATGATATCAGCTGATGTTTTTGCTTTCGAGTTTGTAACTTTGTTGATTCATATTCCCTTTTGTGCCTTCTTTCACAAGGAATAATTACGTGCAATTTGCCGGTGAAATCCAACCTAAAGGCTGCCACTATGTACTGGATGTTCCATCAGGCGATAAAAAGGTGTTTGATATTTGCTTTATCTTTGATATTAATTTTCGAGCTTAAACTGTAAAAGTTGCTCATTTTGATATCATTATCCGCAGATGTTCAATCGTCAAGTGGTGAAATCCGAGGCGGCCACAATCAAGGTACTTCGCTGCTTTACAACTCTGTTGTTTAATAGTTCTTACAAATGCAGAGGCTTTTCCGTTTTATCTCATTCTTGTGTCGATTCTGCAGATTCCGGAATTGGAATTTGAGATCCCTCCGGAGGCTCAACGTGGTTCTTTGTCAACAGTATGTTTTTTGTACCTCTTTTACACCGGAATAGGTTACTTCACTCTTGGTTCTCTCATATTTCAAAGTGAACCTGCGTCGTCTTTGCTTATTTAGTACTAGTACTAATATTCTCTGATGCACGTTTAGGTAGAAGGGATACTGGCCAGAGCTATCGAGGGGTTGGAGACTCTCCAGGAAGAGCGGAAGGTAAAGTTCACTTGTGTTTGCTTGCTATCAGACGTCGTCATTGTCATCGCCCTAATAATGATGAATGCCTTTCGTTTCAGAGAGTAGATCCCGAGACGGCTGAAGCAATCGACAAATTCTTGGTGAAACTGAGAGCTTGTGCATCTGGCGAGTCGCATTTTACCTTCATCCTCGATGATCCTGCTGGAAACAGCTTTATTGAGAATCCGTAAGCGATCCTCTAATTCTACATTCCTTCGGATTAATCACGACCGTAGTTGTGGGTGTGGTCAAATATGTTTCTTTATGATAACGTTGCAATGTGAAATAGGTGTGCTCCATCGTCGGATCCATCACTGACTATCAAGTTCTACGAGCGAACACCCGAACAACAAGCGGCCTTAGGCTACGTCGCAGACACGTCACAACGAGAACCCGGTGTTGAAAACCTAGACGGCTCGAACAATGTATCTCTAGCACAAGAGGAGCCACACGGCTCGGTTGGAGCAAGAGCTGGCCGCCGAGCTATTGCACAGGGTAACAGTGCAGAAATTGCAGATTCTCTGTTTCGGTATTCAGCTCCGGAAGAGGTACATTCGCCATCAAACCCGAGTCTATACGTTACACCATGTTTTCGAGTAACGATCACAACACTTTCTCGTGACAGGTCATGACATTTCCATCGACTTGCGGTGCCTGTGCCGCGAGCTGCGTGTGTCGTATGTTCGTGACAAGTATCCTTTCGATTGTGGCATTACATTTTCCGTTTTTTCGTATCAAAGTTGTTAGCTTTAACTGTAAACAGACATCCCTTACTTCCAAGAAGTGATTGTCATGGCTTCAACTTGTGACAGCTGTGGTTACCGCAACTCAGAGGTTCGTTCGGCCTCTTAGTTCCTTCCGTGCCCTCATCATATCTTCACACCGATGATTCAATAATTGTCTACTTTTCAGGTGAAGCCCGGTGGTGCTATTCCCGAAAAAGGGAAAAAGATAGTCGTTCGTGTGAAGAACGTCAGAGATCTTAGCCGCGACGTCATAAAGGTATGTAAGCCGTTGTTCATCTCTTCAAAGGCCTTGTTCCTAATTATTACCCTTGATCGTTTTAGTCGGATACGGCCTCCGTGGTAATACCGGAACTCGAGCTGGAACTGTCGAGTGGCACATTAGGCGGACTTGTCACGACCGTTGAAGGCTTGATATCCAAGATTGGTGAAAGTAAGTATCTTACGCATCATCTCGTCTCTAGCTCGAATCTTTATCTAAGTCTTCAACGCGCAATTGCAGGCCTCGAGAGAGTGCACGGGTTCACATTTGGTGATAGCATCGATGACGACAAGCGGAGCAAGTGGAAAGAATTCCAGGCGAAAATCGAGCAGCTTAAAAGGATAGAAGAGCCGTGGACTTTGATTCTCGACGATGCGCTATCCAATTCGTTCGTTGCACCCGTGACCGATGAAATGAAGGACGATGCCCAGTTATCATGTAAGTTCGTCCTCATTCTCCATTTTCGTTGGATTTTTCGTACTTGTAATGTTCGTCTCCCCCGTGCTGATCCGGCCACTTGAACGTCGTGCTTGTGGTCAGTCGAGGAGTACGAGAGGTCGTGGGAGCAGAACGAGGAACTCGGTCTTAACGACATGGATACGTCGGCCGGCGACGCTGCTTATGAGTCTGCTAATGTTGAGCCAAGTGAGAAGGCTAATGATGCATGATTGTTCTTTGCTTGTGAGCAAATTATTGTTATTTTTATAGTGTAGTTTCTTTTGTAATTTGTAGCAATCTTCGAATTTCGTTTAAATGCTATGACATATCTCTCTTATACTTTGGTCACTAATATACAAATTATAATCAAATTTTGGACTAAAAGTCAAGAATTTTGAACGTGTTTGAGATTTCTCACCATTAACGCCGGCAAAATTGAATCATATGTGGCTTGTTGAATAGTTTAAGTGGACTAAGGCAGTTAAATCTAAAATGAGATAATTAATTAGCTTCTTGATCCTCAATAATCAATCTTATAATCAATCTTATTTTTGGATTTTAAGTAAAAAATATTCTCTTTGTTTCAAGATAAACGAATCACATTCATTTTTGGGACATCTCAAAATAAGTGAGTCATTTTTTTTTTTGGTATTCTCTCTCTTACTTTTTCTCTTAACTCTTTTACTTTATCCATTTTCACTTTACTAACGAAACATAATTTCCTTAAATCTCGTGTCGAAAAATTTTTACTCACTTATTTTGAAACGGGGTATTAATTTTTAGATTTATGCTAAACTAAAACCAAAAAGGTTTTTAAGTTTTATGATAAAAAAATGCATAATAATCGTAATTGATGTGACATTTAATAAGAAGTTCGAAATAAGAGTAAGTTCCAAGTTATAAAAGCAAAATAAACAAACAAACAACTAAAAAGCGCGGGAAACAAAAGGGGCTTAAAATTAGGGTGTTTTTTTTCAACGAAAGAGTGGAGATTTTGCAGCCGATCTTTGTTCATTGCTCTTCGATGGACGGAAAAGATGAGGGATCATCGGATTCAGCAGCTCCGGTAGCCGTCGATCTGAGCAGAAGTGGACCTGACGGGGAAGGTGCATCAGCTGCCGTGCTGCATCAAGCACGATGGACCCACCCCTGTTTCTCACTACTTCAAGCCCAAACCCACTGGTAAAAATTCGATGAATGTACAACTCTTCTACGATGTACAAGTGATTTATGCGCTGATCTAAACACTGAATGCTTCACTTGTGTAGAAATGGAGGTGGATGGGTTCAAAGTGGAGGAAGCACACTTCAGAGGGAGGAAATTGCACGGAACCACTGTTGCTCTTCCAATTGGCTATTCTGGTAATGGTGATCGCGTTTTTTATCCTCAGATTTCCGTCGTTTTTATTTGGTCTGATTTTGCGAAGAAATGTTTGAAATATTTTGTGGATTGAGTATTGGAAGATAACCTAATTTCTACGCCCAATTTGTTCGTGTGGTGATTTCATAATTTTGGAATTTGTGCTTTGATTCAACATTATCTGCTTTTGAACCGATTTCCAGTGAAATCTAGTATAGAAAAAAGTTCAGTTGGATTCTGCTGTGATCAAATTTGATGGGAGATTTTGAAACTTTTCTTTTTTAATCACATTTAGCTTCAAATGAATGTGCTATAACTGTATCACTTTTTATAGGTTTCATCATAGGAAAGAAAGGTAGTGATCAAGGGAATAATGACGCGAACTCGCACTGCTGGGAGACAGCTGCGACTTTTGATGATATCACGGTCTGGAATCACGAAGCAATCCCTTCAAAAGATGATGCATTCTTGCGCGCTTTTCACTGGTTTGCCGCTGCCAATGCTGTAAGTTTCGGTTTGATTGTTTTTAACCTCGATGCATAGACGTACGCAGTTTGAAAGAGATTAGAATTCTTGGCTTCCATTGCTGAAAGTTTCTCTTTTGCGAACTGCAGCTGCATCAAATTGTAACTGCTGAAGATTTGGAATCCGCGTGCATTGATTAGAGGCTGGTTTTATTTTACAATGGCCAATGATGACAGACCTTGACTAGGCAGGAATGTGCTTTGAACTCTTCCATGCCTTACAATATGCAAAATATGATTCTCCATCTATCATTTCTTGCTGTTAAATATGGCTAGGAACATTATTCTTCATTCATTGATTCTCTCTTTTATCTTTCTTTGCTTTAGATTAAACTAGTACGGAGTATTTAAGATCTGCCAAAACTTTTAATTAAAAGTAGTTGAAGTCCACGGCTCATAGCTCTTGAGGAAAGGAATGTGCTTTGAAATTGTCTACGCATTACAATATGATTCTCCATCTATAATTTCTTGCTGTTAAATATGGCTTAGGAATATTTTTCTTCTTTTCATTGATTCTCTTGTTTTCTTTCTTTGCAGTAGAGTGAATTAGTCTTTAAGTTCTGCGTTCCACGAGTAAGACAAGTGGGCGCGAAAAGTTTAGTTAAAAGTAGTTGAAGCCCACGGTTCACAGCTCTTGAAGAAATGGTGGCTGGCTCTTTACTCTTTAGTATAGATGCATTAAGCTTATTGCTCCACTATGTTTTATTTATTCTCACTTATTTTGAGGAGTATCTTAAATTGTTTATCTTGTTTAGTTCCTGGGAAATACTTTGATAGTTTGATGCAATTACTTGAATTAAATATATGCAGATTGCACTCTTTACTCTTACTTTCTGAACTCCTTTATGTGTGTGTGTGTGAAGGATATGAATAAGGTTGTGTTGGGGTGGGCGATTGAGACGATGCGATCCTCTGTTCCAAACTTCAATTCCGTCTCATATTCCAACAATGGGACGGGTAGAGTATTATTTTGGAATAGAGGATCTTGTTCGGTGAGGTATCGTTTTCATGTCCGTGAGCCGGGGAATCCACATAGGACGCGGAGGGCTGACCGGAATCCATTTGTATGGTTGTTCACCACTAATACACTACTTATATATTCTGTGAAGAGTTTATTTGTGATGCTTTTGAATATATTAGAAAGATCACTCCCAGAAAAAAATCGTGACATAATTGGGTATTAAAATTTACTATGATATTTGAAAAGCTTTATTCTTTATATCGTTGGAATTATAAAGTATAGTCGAAGTTGGAGGCCACTTTAAACTGTGAGGTAATATAATTATCAAATTACGCGCACATTTTATTCGATACATTCACACGTCCAATCTGTCACAAGTATTTATTCTTATTCCACCAACTTTAATTCAGAAAAAATAAAATCAAATTACTCTATTTTTTTCTAGTTCACCTATATGTATAAATATGAGGGACACCAACCAACAACAAAACCATCAAAATTTACAACCTCAGCTCATAAACACATTGTTTCTTCACCATCACAAATATAGAAATGGCCTCCAACACAACCGCACATCATTCTGGAAATTCCTCATTAAAATTCACAAAGGTACATATAAACACACTTGAGTTTTTTTTTTTAAAGACGTCTTACCATCTAAGTCGTGTTTAATCGTTGTGATGTATGCAGGAGGTGCATGGAATGAAGATTTCACCTAGAAACCTCAACATTGTATGGGGCAACGACGACCGCTATTGGAAAGTACACAAAAACAAGTGAGTTAAATTTATCGGTCATATATTTGTGGATTCATCAAGTTATTAGTGTTTTTTTATAACGAATTCATAGTATTTCGCGAGAATTTTGCTGAAATCAGTATTTTTTACCATTTATTATTTTTTAGTGATTCGGCTGCGGCAGAGCTGAATCAAGTGAGCTGGCTAGAGGTGACCGGAGGCGTGGAGGGGACGACGGCTGCGAAGAGCTACGAAGTAGGGTTTAGTGTGTCGTTGAATGCAGATGCATTTGGATGGGGAAATTATCCGATTTACATCATGATTAAGAGAGGGAATGAAGAGAATACTACGTGGACTAAAATTCAGATCAACCCTAATCAATTAGGGCAGTTTGAGATTAAGGGGAAATTGATGAAATCTAATGATCAAATCGGAGGTTCGGACAGTGGGAAGCTGAGCTTCGGATTGTACGAGGTTTGGAGTGGGAAGTGGAAGGGAGGTCTCAAGATTCACCATGCATATGTCAAGGAATTTTGATTTGAATAGTAATTTTTTTAAATATATGATTACTACTAGATTTATTTCATTTAATTTGAGGATGTCTGTGTCTTCATATAGAGATTGATGATTCTATGTAGTTTTCTAATGTCTAATAAAAAAGTTGATCATTTTTTGTTATCATTTGGTTAAATCATGTTTTCTACCATACCCTCCTCTCTTTAATTAAGATAATGGTATAGACAAATATTCGTACCAATTGCAATATCCTAGAGAGCTATACGAATCATGGTATTGCAATTTCCAATCCTCACTTCATTTTCGTTACATATATAGTCTAATTCAAGTACTCACTCCGTCGTAATAGTTGTCAAATTTGGTGTGCACACAGACTTTAAGAAATGTAAAGAATAGTGAGTTGCAAAAGTTAATAGAATATGAATTTCACTTTTTATATCAATTTTATAATAAAATGTGAGTGACGTGAGTTAGCAGAATGTGAGACCTGCTTACCATTTATGGTAAAAGTGAAATATAACTTATATGTGAGATAAATCAAAATGACAAAACATGACACTTATTGTGGGACGAAGAAAGTAATTTTTAGAATAGATTTAACAGATGCCATTGGCCGAGGTTTAAATATGAGAAACGTTGGTCTTGAGAGAACTAATATTCCCTCCGTCTCAGATAGTTTGTCTCACTTTTATCGGACATGAGTTTTAAGAAACATAATGAAAAATGATTTGAAAAAGTTAGTGTAATGTGGATCCTACTTTTATATGAATAAGTTAGTGGAATATAAAGTCCATTATAAAAAATGGTTAAAAATGAAATAGGACAAACCAGGTAAGACTAACCGAAATAGAAAAATGAGACAAACTATATGGAAGAAAGGGAGTAACAAACATGGAATATCTCGTCCAACTATCACCGGGTCGGGTTACAAGTCTTAAAGCCCACTTAAAGGCCTCTTAGCTTTCCCGCCCAAAAAAGCGTATGCAACAATTCTCACCTCGGTGTATGTAGCAAGAAAAGAGTTGTCATTTCCATCAATTCCCTTCGCTCTGTTCAATAAATATCGATATCTTCTTCCCTATGCTTCAAATCGGAGGCGCTGAGCTATTAATTCTTCACCACTACCGGTTCAGGTACTTGTAGTTCTAATTTTTGAGCCCTAATTTTACTTTTACTGCGAAATCGAGCAAGTTTTCCCCTCATTTCCATCGATAATTTGAAGAATCGAGCTGTGCGGTTATTTGCAGGTCGAAGTATGAACACTAAATGTGAAATTCCGGCGACGGCGGCGGTCGATTCATGGATCGAGCTGCCTGCAGATGTGACTGGCAACATTCTCAAGAGGTTGGGGGCGGAGGAGAAGCTGTGCAGCGCGCAGCAAGTGAGTGCAACCTGGTGGAAGGTTTGCAAGAATCCAGCCTTGTGGCGAGTCGTCGATTTCTCCAGCACTAAGCAGATCGGTTTGAACAAAAAATACACCGCCATGTGCCGCCGCGTTGTTGACCGGAGCCGGGGGCAGATTACCGACTTAACCATTCAGTACTTTGGCGACAACGCTCTCTTGGAATACATCGCTGATCGGTAAATTTCTTATGTTCATTGTGTGATTGTGGAGATTGCGTTGGTTGATTTTCATCTTTTTTGTGTTTAATCATTTCTCTGTGTAAAATATAGAGAATTGAATAGGAATGGAGAAACCTCCCTGGAAGGAGGAAGAAGAAAATCGTCGATTGTGAGAGAGGAGAGAAAAAGGGAAATTCATTTATGGACTACATTTTGTAAAGTGTTAATCCAAAATACAATGGAAAGCCTTATATATAGGCACAAAATAACATCTAATAAATCCTAAACTAATTCTTAATTCTATTTTTATTTTCAATTCTAATACTCTGCTTGTTTTTAATGATTTGAAATTCGATAACTGCTTTGATTCATATCTGAAATTTGGCAACAGTAGCTAAGCTATGCAAAGAAGCCTTGGAAATTGGCATATTGTATTTGAATCGTGAAATGTTACAAGTCTTTCCAAAAATTGTTCTTTCATCTTTTTCTCTCTCAGAATTTTGTATTTTTGCTTGAATTTATTGCTTCTATCAGTGTTCAATTGTTAATCTTTTTGATGTATGACAGATCACCAAATCTCAAACGCCTTAAACTCGGGACTTGCTTTTACATATCAGGAGAGTGTGCAGCTAGAATGTTTGCCAAACTTGGGCAGTTGGAAGAATTGCACCTTACGCTTAATGTAGGGTTTCAATCTGCCGACATTCGGGCCATTGGCAATGCATGCCCGATGCTGAAATCATTTTCACTCAACGGATTTAAGCTGGATCTGATAGAGGATGTTGACGAAAATGATGATCGTCCTTTTATTGAATCAATTCATCGGAATCTGTATGCTCTCGCAATCAGCAAAAGCATGCCCAACTTGCAGCATCTTCAAGTTTATGGACACTGGATGGGAAATAGAGGACTTGAAGTCATCCTTAAAGGCTGTCCACACCTCGAGTCACTTGACATCCGGTGATGCTTTGATCTCGATCTTGAAGGGGATTTAGGGAAAAGATGCCGTCAACAAATTAAACATCTTAAGCTCCCTCATGACTCGACCAAGGACGTGCCTTGGCCTTGTTGCATAATGGGTGATCCATTTGCTGCTTCTCCACTCAGGTACCAATATATAGAGGAGTGCTACTTTTATGGGGAAGATGTGGATGATCATATTCGACGTCACGGCATCGCAGACGTATACGGACGCTCTGGCTTAACTAGTGGTAGATGGTAAAGATGTCTTTCTTCCATCGTTTTCCGGCATTTTGCACGACAGGGGATCCAAATAACACTCACCTTTCCCCCCCTTTTGTGGGTGTTTTTGTTGCTTGATAAGGTGGTGTTATGCTATCAGGTTTAGCTAGTTTTGTACTACTAACATCTTTATGTCCATTATATATTAGTAGACTCTTTCTTAACAATACATCAGTAGTATTAATGAAGAATGAGATTTACTTATGAATTCTTATCTATACATATATAAAAGGTGAGTTTTGGGTTATTTTGAATAATTATTTTATGCCAGGGATACAAATACAATTTTAAAATGACGAAGAGAACGGTTCCCAACTATCTTCGGGCTGAATACTTTCATATTATCACTGGTCATTTATCATTAACTTTGGAACGGCTCCCACTAAATAAAATGATAAATGATGTAATTTAAGCAGCTATTAGCCTACTAAGATTTAAGATGTAACCGATTCCATGGAAAAAAAATAATGAAGACAATGTGAATGTATAATGATGTAATTTAGGCAGCCAGTTAGCATACAACGTGAGAGTATTCTAATGATGTAAATTAGCTAGCCAATTAGCATTTAATATTTTATCAATAAAGTTTATGAATATTGTGTATGAAAATTAATTTTCAGTTTCAGGAATAAAACAGACAATTAATTAGGAGCATTGACCCTCCACCATGATTGATTATTTACGGCCTATTCTTCTACTCATAGCTTTTGCATCTATATATATATGGATCTTTTCACTTATCTAGCAACCCAGTATTATTAACTTTGTCTAATTGTTCATTCTTCATTTTGATAGGGAAAAGAGCTATAATCGTATATCACTTTAGAATGGTTTCAATTTCAATGAAGTTAGAATACCCTGCCGTACGTGCATCTTCCCTTTTGTCTTTCTAGCAACTAAAAGAGTTCCAGAATTCAATCTTAAGGTGGTGTAATGTTGCTTTCCAAATGTACTTTTTTAGCGTCTATAATTTTATATTTATTTTTATGGAATTGGCTTGTGGAAGCTCTTTACTGGTTCAGGCTTTATGTCAATTATAAACGTGTTAATGGTTATGAAGTTTGAATCATTCAAGTTATATTGCTGATGTTGTGCATGGTTTGATGATCTTTTAGCTGAATCAGATTGTGAAAATTTCATGCTATTGTAATAGTTTTTGTTAGGCTATTTTCTTTTAATTTTTTTATTCTTTTTCTCCTTATTTTACTACTCCATGTTTATGTTTTTTAATTAGATTTGTGGGTATTTTGTGTATTCTTTCGGGAATGTTGTTTCAAGCACACTTGATAATTGATATTACCCTGGAAAAAAAAGAGCAACAAAGGTCAATTTACACCGAGAGTGAAGAATAGGGACGACAAATTAGTTAATTTAATTTAATTAGTTCGGTTTGTTTGGTTCAGTTTAGATTTTTTTAAAATTTTATTTGGCTCAATTATTTAATACTATTTCAATTCAGATTTGTTTAAGTGTATTTGGCTCAATTATTGTTAGGATTTTAGGTTTCCATAATTTTTTAATATTGTTATGGAGGGTTTTAGTGTGTAATTATATTACTATTTATGAATTTACTAAATTTGTTATTATTTTCTAATAGTTTAAATTATTGTTGCATATATATTTATTTATATTATTTTTTTATGTCATGTACATATTGCTTCATTTTTTTATAATTAAAAAATATAAAAAAGTAACTTAATAATCCGTGCATAGCACGGGTAAAATGGAACTGAAATTCAGCTATATGATGGTTTATTGATGTTAATCTATCACTATGTATTAATTAATTACTAAAATATTGATCCAATTTTAAGTTTTAACCTACTGGCATGAAATTTGAAGTCATTGGTCTTTTTCGGAAAAATAGTTGGAACGCTCCAAGTTAAATGGCTCATTTAATTTTGTGATAAAGATTAATTATTTGAGTCTGTCTTTTACATTATTTTTTTCCTATTTATTTGACTAGTATTATTTCTTCTTTAAGCTCATGAAATGCTACTCTTATACACAGAACTTGTACATTTGGGACTACAAGTTAAGATCGTCAGGACTTTATCTTTCGATTGTTTGGGTCAATGAAGCATTTTTTAACTATTCATGAAATTGAAATTTTCTATTGACATAATCTAATCATATACTCCCTTTGTCCCAATAAATATGAAACATTTGGTTTCCGGTACGGGATTTTATGCAGTGTTGTTTTGTGAGTTGATGAAGAGAGAGTAAAGTAGGAGAGAGGAAAAAGTAAAGAGAGTGATATTTCCATTTTAGGAAACGTTTCATTTTTAGAGGAACAACCCAAAAAGGAAAACGTTGCATTTCTAATGGGACAGAGGGGTACTTATTTTATCCTATCAAAATAAAATAATTTTATTTTTTAATTGCATATCTTATAGTTGAATTACGGCCCGGTTCGGGTTAACCCCGTTAAAGGTTTCTACTACCTTTCCCGCGCAAAAGAGTGCAACAATTCCCATTTCCATCAAATCCCTTCGCTCTGTTCAATAAATATTGATTTCTTCTCCCCTAGGGTTCACATCGGAGGCGCTGAGCAATTTAATTCTTCACCACCGGCGCCGAATTCAGCGATTCCGGTATTTGCATTCCTAATTTTGAGCCCTAATTTTACTTTTACTGCGAAATCGAGTAAGTTTTTCCATTATTTCTACCGATAATTTGAAAATCCAGCTGAGCGGTTATTTGCAGTGTAGTCCTATTTTAGCTTTTACTGCAAAACCGAGCAAGTTTTTCCATCATTTCAATCATTTCCATCGATAATTTGAAGGTCCAAGTATGAATACTAGACGGAAAATTCGGGCGGCGGCGGAATTTTGCGGTTCAGGTTATTTTAGCCCCAATTTTGAGCCCTAATTTTATTTTTACAAAGTTTTTCCCTCATTTCCGTCGATAATTTGGAGATCGATCTGAGCGCTTATATGCAGGTCGAAATATGAATACTGGATCCGAAATTCCGGCGGTTGCTTCATCCTCGCCGCCGTGGATCGAGTTACCTCTAGATGTGACCGCCAATATACTCCAGAGGCTCGGGGCGGAGGAGATGCTGTGCAGCGCGCAGCAAGTGTGTGCTACCTGGTGGAATGTTTGCAAGGATCCTTCCTTGTGGCGAGTCATCGATTTCTCCAGCACTAAGCAGATCGATTGTGCCGCCAAGTACACCGCCATGTGCCGCCGTGCTGTTGACCGCAGCCGAGGGCAGCTGACCGACTTCACCATTCAATACTTTGGTGACGACAAACTCATGGAATACATCGCTGATCGGTAAATATCTGTATGCATTTCTGTTCATTGTGTGATTGTGGAGATATGCGTTGGTTGATTTTCATCTTTTTTGTGTCTAATCATTTCTCTACTAGTTTTTAATGATTGAAAATTCTAGAATTGTTTAGATATTGGGTAGTGCCCTCATAAGTCATAACACTAGCTAAGCATGTGCAAAGAAGCCTTGGAAATTGGCATATTGAATTTGCATTGTGAAATGTGATAAGTCTTTCCAAAAATTTAAAGAGTTGTTTTTTCATATTCTTTTCTCAGAATTTTGTATTTTTGCTTGAATTTATTGCTTCTGTTTCTTCCTTGTTTTACTATACTATTCTCCTCATGTTTATCTGTTTTCTATATATTGTCGGGTTGTTTACTGCTCGGGCCAAGTTTCGCCCTTATGTTCGAATCGATATTAGTCAATCGCATCCAATTTCAATCGAAAAGGATAAGTAAACTCCACTGATTTGGCCACCTCAGATTTTCAACTCGTTTAGCAGAAGTTCAATTAAATTGAAATTCTTTGTTAAACAGATATTAAAGTTGCTGTCGGCAGATGTTCTTCCATTTTATGCAAGATCTTAGCTTGTTATATCTACTGTTTCTGCAAAGATTATTCAAGTAGTTAGTTCAATTTTCTGAAAAATCATAACTGTATGCTTTAATTCTTGCAAGTTCATTGCCTATGTTTCTGCCAGATTCCGCTCCTTGTTACAAATTCTGTAAAAAATTTCTTCAATTTTGTTCGATTGTTGATCAATATAATGCAGTAGACGATGGGCGGAATTTGACCCTTTCTCTCGATTTTATATCACATAAGCGAATGTAGCAAATATTGGTTTAAGAAACTTTTTTCATCTTGCTCTATGTAAACAATGGTCTAATCTTTTTGATGTTTGACAGATCACCAAATCTCAAACGCCTTAAACTCGGAACTTGCTTTTTCATATCAGGACCATGTGCAGCTAGAATGGTTGCAAAGCTTGGACAGTTGGAAGAGTTGCACCTTACGATTAGACCAAGGTTTGGTGCGATTGAACCAGGGGTTATGTCTGCCGACATTCGGGATATTGGCAATGCATGCCCGACGTTGAAATCATTCTCACTGAACGGATTTAAGTACCTTCTGATAGAGGATACTGACGAATACGAAGATGATGATCGTCCTTTTATTGAATCAATTCATCGGAATCTGTATGCTCTCGCAATCAGCAAAAGCATGCCCAACTTGCAGCATCTTCAAGTTTATGGACACTGGATGGGAAATAGAGGACTTGAAGTCATCCTTAAAGGCTGTCCACGCCTCGAGTCACTTGACATCCGGCGATGTTTTGATCTCGATCTTGAAGGGGATTTGGGGAAAAGATGCCGTCAACAAATTAAACATCTTAAACTCCCTCAAGACTCGACTAGTGATGTCCCATGGCCGAGTTGCCTAGGCGGCGATCCATTTACCTCTCCTCCATTCTCCACCTATAATCCTGACGCATACTGGTATTATGAAGATTTGGATGATTATATTCGACGTCACGGCTACAGCGACGTAGTCTCTGGCTTAGTCTAGGCGTGGTAGATGGTAAAGATATCGTTCTTCTATCGTTTTCCGGCATGTATATGGATAAATAACACTCACCTTTCCCCTCCATTTTGCAGGTTTATCATTTTGGTTTAGCTACTTTTGTACTAACACATCTTTATGTCTATTATTAGTGCTTCATGTCTTTATTTAGTCGACTCTTTGCAGAGATTAATGTGAATTGATAACGTAGAAAAATGTAGAAAATATTAGTATTAATGAAGAATGCGATTTACTTTCTTTTTATTATTTAAAATGGAACTGAAATTCAGCTATATGATGGTTTATTGATATTAATCTATCAATATGTATTAATTAATTACTTAAATATTGACCCAATTTAATGTTTTAACCTGTTGGCATGAAATTTGAAGTCATCGGTTTTTTTCCGGAAAAATATTTGGAACGCTCCAAGTTAAATGGATCATTTAATTTTGTGACGAAGATCAATTATTTTAGTCTGTTTCTTACATTATTTTTTTCCTTTTTATTTGACTAGTATGAAATTCTACTCCTATACACATGACTTGTACATTTGGGACTATCTAAGAGCGTCTCCAATGGCGGACATCCCGGTAGGACGTCGCCGACGTCCGATCGGACGTCCGCCGCAGTGGCTCCGAAGGGCGCCCGCGCCCGTCCCATATGCCTGTCGCATGGGCTCGCCCGTCCTCCCCACGGGCGAGCGGACGTACGCCGTTGTGGCGACACTCGGACGTCCGGTTTATATATATATATATATATATATATATATATATATATATATATATATAAATCCATTATCCACAAATCCACTCTTAAAGACCGAACCACCGAACTCTACCAAATTAGGGCTTTTAGATCTAGTTTTTTTATGGATAAGATACATAAATTTATAAATTATTTTCGCCTTCATCACGAGCCTATTTTAATTCATCCGAAGGTAAATAAGTCATACTAACATGTTACGAAGATTTAACTTCGTTCCAGAATATATTACTTCATTCTAGTAGGTTTTTACTTCATTCCAGTAGGTTTTTACTTCATTCCAGTACGTAAATGTGGTTTCGCCGTCGCGTGCCGTTCTTTCTCTCTACAATATCTATCACCAACGCCATGGCGCTAATATGGTTTAATAAATACATGGAACAATGTAATAAATTATTGGAATGAAGTATGTGTAGAAGCATTTGAAGTGCAGAATGAAGTAATAAACCTATTATAATGAAGTAAAATGGGCTTGTAATGAAGCCGAAAAAATTTTCACAGCAACACATCTCATCAAAAAAACTAGATCTAATGGCCCAGATTTGGTCTCTAGTTCGGTCTTTAAAATTGGTTCGACAATGATCACAACTCGATGAGATGTGCTGCTGTGAAAATTTTTTCGGCTTCATTACAAGCCCATTTTACTTCATTATATAGGTTTATTACTTCATTCTCTACATAATACCTTGAAACTACAACATGTTTTTACTTGCTTCCAGTAGATTTTGAAATGATTCAACATATGCTTCATTCAAATTCATTGACGTTGGTTTTTGCTTGATTAACATTTAAAAATGCAATTTATTCAAGTGAGTTTATTACTTCATTCAGAAACATTATTACTTCATTGGATAAGATTTTTACTTCATTCCAGTAGGACTTCAAATGCTTCTACACATACTTCATTCCAATAATTTATTGCATTATTCTATGTGTTTATTAAATCATATTAGCGCCATGGCGTTGGTGATAGATATTGTAGAGAGAAAGAACGGCACGCGACGGCGAAACCACATTTACGTACTGAAATGAAGTAAAAACCTACTGGAATGAAGTAAAAACCTACTAGAATGAAGTAATATATTCTGGAACGAAGTTAATTCTTCGTAACATGTTAGTATGACTTATTTACCTTCAAATGAATTAAAATAGGCTCGTGATGAAGGCGAAAATAATTTATAAATTTTTGTATCTTATCCATAAAAAACTAGATCTAAAAGCCCTAATTTGGTAGGGTTCGGTGGTTCGGTCTTTAAGAGTGGATTTGTGGATAATGGGAATATATATATATATATATATTTAAAAAACTCTATAAATAAGGCTCGTTGAACTTCATTTCATTCACATCACTTGTGTTGACAAGTTTCTCTCTCTAAATCTACAAATTTCATTTTTACTACAATGGAGTACAATAGGAATTCCCCCACCACGAGCGGAGGAAACACACCCCCGATTCCCACCGGAATAGAGGGAAACTTTGCGGGGATGAATCCCCAGATGGCGAGGATGACTCCCCAAATGTTCTACAATATGTTCCAGTGGATGAGTCAGATGGGTGGGATGATGCCCGGGGCAGCGGGGATGGGCGGTACGCCGTCAAATATGACGGGGGTGGGTGGGATGATGCCCGGGGCAGCGGGGATGGGCGGTACGCCGTCAAATATGACGGGGGTGGGTGGGATGATGCCAGGGGCAGCGGGGATGGGCGGTATGCCGTCAAATATGACGGGGGTGGGTGGGATGATGCCCGAGGCAGTGGGGATGGGCGGCATGCCGCCAAATATGGCGGTGGGTGGGTCGATGCAGCACAGGAGCCCGAGGACGCCTAGGGAATCTGTCTATCGCCCATATATAGATTGTTGGCCGACGATTCCCCTAGTACTGTTCCGGAGACTCAGTACGCCGACATCAAGACTTTCTCTTTTGAGGAGCTGAGAGCGGAGTTGGGGCTATCCCCGATCCGTGAGACTCCCGATGAGGCGGAGCCTGCTGCAAGGGGCAGGAGCAAAGGCAAGGGCAAGACCAGGGGCGGAGGTAGGGGCAAGGGCAAAGTCCCGACCTCTTCCTCGAACACGGGGGCAGAGGAGGAGGGTGAGGATGAGGCGGAGGAGAGGAGGGCGATCTGGACCGTGTGAGAATATGCCGCACTTGCGAAGGCCTGGGTCGGTGTAGTAGAGGATCCCTATGTCGGGCCGAACCAATATGTTGACCGATTGTGGCTTCGCATTAGTGAGGCCTACCGGATATGCAAACCGTCTGGGGCGAAGCCTCGCACTTCCGAGCAATGTCGGAAACAGTGGCTTCGGTTGAGGCCTAAGCTCAGTCGTTTTGCCGCCTTCTACCAAAACAACATGCGCATGGCAACCATCGGCATGTCTGAGAATGATGTGAAGAGACGAGCCTTGGCCCAGTACCTCGACAAATAATTGAAGTTCAAAGAGTTTGACCAATGGGAGGCCTTTCTCGTGGTCAAGGAATCGCAAAAGTTTGTTGTGGATGTCGACTCGGGCTGGAAGCGGACGGAGATCAACTCTTCCGGTGAGTACAGCATTAGTGCTGGTTCGCACGAGCTCCCCGAAGCCGAGGAAGTGGCCCCGCTACCACGAACATACTTTCGACGTCGTCGTCGCCCGATGGGGCAAAAGGCTGCGCAGCGGATGGTGAGGAGAAGTGGCAGCGGGTCCTACGAGGTCGAATCGGAGGCCCCAGGAGACCCAAGTAGCGACCGTCTCGCCCGCGCGCAGCTTACGAAGACCCTGATGCAGATCACGAGTAAGTGGTTTAACAACCACGATCCTGTGTGTTAGAGTTTGTATACTAGAAATCACGTTTCAAGTGATTGAATACCGTAAAACTCTTATTTTATTTTCCAATGAATAAAACAAATTATTTTTGTCATAATGTTGTTATGTTTTACATTTAATGGATGTTAATACATGTTTAAATGTATAAGTTAACTTAACAAGGTCTAAGTCTTTGTTTTAGTAGACCGGTTGTGGGCGTCGTCCACTTTAAGGTAATACGGTCAGTTCTAAACAAAGAAAAAGATGAATTTCACAACCTAGTTGGAATTTGACTATCTGATGAACTATTTATTAGCACTAAAAATGTCTGCAAGTTTACAGGGTAGATCTAGTATAGCTAAAGGTCAGTACCGGGATATCGAACACAGGGAATAAGATTGCAACTGTCTATCATATACTAAGCATCATATACTATTTAGAGACACAGAGTATTTTGGGTTTTGGATTTATAAACTAGGCAAAAATAAATAAACAAAAAAAAAAGAAAAAGAAAATAATACAAAACAGGCTAAAGAATGTTGAGTTTTAGGATCCAACCACTACGACCTAGTGATGATTAATCTCATAGAACCTTTACCTTTATGTGTCTCTAGGATTATTAGGAAAGTCGCGATTTTAAGATAAACCCTCTCTCGAGTGCACCTATCTAGTAGATTAGACTCTAACTATCAAAGTCCTTCCAATAGATTAGATTCTAACTCCTTAAATTCCTAAGACTCAAGTCCTCACAAAGGGTCCCCTCTCTCGAGTGCAGATAAACCTATGTGTTGTACCCGTTCCTTTTACCACGTAAAACTAGCTATCTCTCGATTAATCTAGTTAAACGGACATAGTTCTAAAGTTGGCCAGACAAAAGAACAATAAAAGCACAAGAACAAGCAAAACAATCACAAGAGCTAGGAAAAAGTTCAATTCAATAAATCAAAACATGTTTATAATAGTCTTCACCAAAAACCATACAAAAGATATTTAACTACTCATAGACAAGTAGTAAAAATCAATAAAAGTACTAGACATGAAAGAAATAGATAAAACCCAAGGTTGAATCTTCAATCTTCAGTCTCTCTTGCCTGGATCTGCAGAGCTCCGCTCCAATGGAAGATGGATGAATTGATGTGTGGAATATGGAATGGAAGAATGTGTAGAGGGGAAAGGATTGGAGGTTCTGAGATAGAGATTGTGAATTAGGTTTGGGTATTTATAGGCTAGAAAAAGGGTTTAGGAATGGTAAAAATTATCCTCCAAGAAATATAAAAGATATTATTTTCGAATTCTTCAATTAATAGGAGAGATTTGAGCAATAATTTATTCCTTCCTTGAATTTCCGCCTAATTTCCGTCAGCTTTGACTGCACTGCGCAATGTTCGTAGAATGGTCATAACTTTCTCCACAGAACTCCGATGGAGACGTGCGAGATGTCCACGCAAAGATCTTTCGAAGACGAAGAGAATGATATGAATTAAGCACTGATTGGACTTCAAACTCGCAGGCAGAATGGGCTCGAACAGAGGCTGCTGCACCTTGGTGTTTTTGCACCTTTTTCTATCTTTTTCTATCATTTATCAACAAACACATTAAAAATACCAAATGTATAACATATGCAATTTAAGAACATAATTTGCATGATTGACATTTAAAACGAGTCAAATCTAGCCTTTGTGAAATTCATGTATGCAAGGATGCGATTTAGGAATGCCACCCATTGATGATTATGGCGTCGAGATTGGGGACGGACACGTCGGAGGCGGCAGCGGCACGGGCGACGGGGACGAGGACGAGGAGGAGTGAGAGCCGAGGGTATTATGTAATTTTATTTTTAAATAATGTAATTTTTTTTAAATTATGTAATTTTCTTTAAATTATGTAATTATTTTTTTTTAATTATGTAATTTTTTAATGAAGTTTTCGAATTTTCCCGTATTCCGTGTCGACATTTTAATTCCGTAAATTTTAAGTCCGTAAATTGAATAATTGCGGAAAGTCCTAGTGGGAAGTCCTAGTGCAGTGGGAAGTCCTAGTGATGTGGCAGTGGAATGGAAAGGGCTAGTGATGACGTGACAGACAGTTTTGTGGGAAGTCCTAGTGGGAGGGTCGCCACCGAAGACGCTCTAATAAGTTAAGATCGTCAAGACTTTATCTTTCGGTTGTTTGGGTCAATGAAGCATTTTTTTAACTATTCATGAAATTGAAATTTTCTATTGACATAATCTAATCATATAGGAGTACTCATTTTATCCTATTAAAAATAAATTGCCTATTAAAAACAAAATATTTTTTAAAATAAAAATAATTATTTTAACTTTTTCTTCTTACATGTCTTCTCTTTTCATTAACTCACAACGGAACAATTGTTTATAAAATTAAGCAATGAAAATCAAATATTTCATATTTACTCGAGTAGGGTTATAGTCGAATTACGGCCCGGTTCGGGTTTAGCCCCGTTAATGGTTTCTGCTACCTTTCCCGCGCAAAAGAGTCCAGCAATTCCCATTTCCAACAAATCCCTTCGCTCCGTTCAATAAATATTGATTTCTTCTCCCCTAGGGTTCATATCGGAGGCGCTGAGCAATTTTATTTTTCACCACTAGCTGCGAATTCAGCGATTCAGGTATTTGCAGTCCTAATTTTGAGCCCTAATTTTACTTTTACTGCGAAATCGAGTAAGTTTTTCCATTATTTTCACCGATAATTTGAAAATCGAGCTGAGCCGTTATTTGCAGTGTAGCCCTATTTTACTGCGAAATCGAGCAAGTTTTTCCATCGTTTCAATCATTTCCATCGATAATTTGAAGGTCTAAGTATGAATACTAGACGGAAAATTCGGGCGGCGGCGGAATTTAGCGGTTCAGGTTATTTTAGCCCCAATATTGAGCCCTAATTTTATTTTTACAAAGTTTTTCCCTCATTTCCGTCGATAATTTGGAGATCGATTTGAGCGGTTATTTGCAGGTCGAAATATGAATATTGGATCCAAAATTCCGGCGGTTGCTTCATCCTCGCCGCCGTGGATCGAGTTGCCTCTAGATGTGACCGCCAATATACTCCAGAGGCTCGGGGCGGAGGAGATGCTGTGCAGCGCGCAGCAAGTGTGTGCTACCTGGTGGAACGTTTGCAAGGATCCTTCCTTGTGGCGAGTCATCGATTTCTCCGGCACTAAGCAGATCGATCGTACCGCCAAGTACACCGCCATGTGCCGCCGTGCTGTCGACCGCAGCCGGGGGCAGCTGACCGACTTCACCATTCAGTACTTTGGCGGCGACGAACTCATGGAATACATCGCTGATCGGTACATTTCTATTGGCATTGCTGTTCATTGTGTGATTGTGTCTTTCCAAAAATTTATAGAGCTGTTTTTTCATATTTTTTCTCAGAAATTTGTATTTTTGCTTGAATTTATTTGCTTCTGCTTATTTTCCTCAAGTTTATCAGTTTTTCCATATTTTGTCTGGTTGTTCACTACCCGGGCCAAGTTTCGTCCTCATATTCAAATTGATTTTAGTCAATTGCATCCCATTTCAATTGAGAAGTTTTGCCACCTCAGATTTTCAACTCGTTTAGCAGAAGTTGGATTAAATTGAAATTATTCGTTAAAGATATTTTTAAGTTGCTGTCGAGTGTCGGCCGATGTTCCCCCATTTTGTGCAAGATCTTAGCTTGTTATGCCTACTGTTTCTGCAAAGATCATTCAAGCAGTTGGTTTAATTTTCTGCAGTATCATAACTGTATGTTTTTGTTCTCGCTGAATCGTAGCCTGTGTTCTGCTCATGTTTGTTAGCTTATGTTTCTGCAAGATCATACAAATTCTGTCAAAAATTTCTTCGATTTTGTTTGGTTGTTAATATAATGCAGTAGACGATAGACAAAATTTGACCCTTCCTCTCGATTTTATATCACATAAGTGAATGTACGAGTTGCATTTATTGGTTTAAGAAGCTTTTTTGATCTTGCTCTATGTAAACACAGGTCTAATCTTTTTGATGTTTGACAGATCACCGAATCTCAAACGCCTTAAACTTGGAACTTGCTTTTTCATATCAGGACCGTGTGCAGCTAGAATAGTTGCAAAGCTTGGACAGTTGGAAGAGTTGCACATTACGATTAGACCAAGGTTTGGTGTGATTGAACCAGGGGTTATGTCTGCTGATATTCGGGCTATTGGCAATGCATGCCCGACGTTGAAATCATTCTCATTGAACGCATTTAAGTTCATTCTGATAGAGGATGTTGACGAAAATGATGATCGTCCTTTTATTGAATCAATTCATCGGAATCTGTATGCTCTCGCAATCAGCAAAAGTATGCCCAATCTGCAGCATCTTCAAGTTTATGGGCTCTTGATTGGAAATAAAGGACTTGAAATCATCCTTAACGGCTGTCCACGCCTCGAGTCACTTGACATTCGGCGGTGTTTTGATCTCGATCTTGAAGGGGATTTGGGGAAAAGATGCCGTCAACAAATTAAACATCTTAAACTTCCTCATGACTCGACTAGTGATGTCCCATGGCCGAGTTGCCGAGGCGGTGATCCATTTACCTCTCCTCCATTCTCCACTTATAATCCGGACATATACTATTATAATGAAGATATGGATGATTATATTCAACGTTACGGATATGCAGACTTACACGAATCCTTTGGCTTATTAGTCTAGGCATATGGTAGACGCCGGTAAAGCTATCTTTTCTATCATTTTCCGGCATATATATGGATAAATAACACTCACCTCTTCCCCCCTTTTGTAGGTTTTTTGTTGCTTGATTAGGTGGTGTTAATTGTTATGCTATCCTTTTGGTTCAGTTAGTTTTGTCAATGCTGCTTTATGTCTTTTATTAGTGTGCATGATGTCTTTGTTTAGTAGACTCTTTCTTGGGTGTATGATTTTGTGTACCTACCTAACTTCTTACTTAACGATATACTCTCGTGCTTGAAAATAGAGATTTTGTAGACTATACAAGTTTTAGCGCGAATTTGGTAACATGTCACGTGTGCATTTTCTAAGAATAGAAAATATGGTTGATCGCGACCAATGCCTGCATTTTCTAAGAATAGAAAACACGGTTGATCGCGACTAGAAGAGGATTAAAGAAGCGGGGGAGAAAAGGGGAAGAACAAAATATATGTGACCAAGCAAAAGATTAACTAAAGAATTAGAACGACAAATACTGTCTCAACAAACTAACTTCGAAGAATTCGATCCAGAGATAAACAATCCAAAGGAAAAGACATAGAAACTAGCGGAAGCATCAAGACATGGGATAATGCCGGTATGAAGACCCGACAAATCCGACAATTAAACAAGACATAATTTTCCAACGACAGTGCTCAACATCCTCCACATCCATCGCCGCTCAATCTGCACATTAAGAAAAACAATATGCAGGGCTGAGTACTTGATGCACTCAGTGGACACATGCCAAAATATAGATTGTCAAGCAATGATCTTGTGGGTTTTAATTTAAAAGAACCCAAGTCACTAAAAGCATTTACAAAAAATTCAGTTGCAACCATATTCCATCCACATCCACCATCACCATATTTGAACTACATGACAAGGAACGTGGCCACGAACCAAGTCACTAGACCGGCCAACTCCAATGAGATAGCGCACGATCTACTGGGTGTACACCAGTCCGAGCAGGGTTTGCGGCCCTACTGGGACCCGAATTCGATTAACATACATGGCATAGCCATCAGATAGATTCATTCAAACACAAAACATGGGAAGACAAACATTTTTCACCTTCTTTCACATAAAAATATTTAGGACATAGTCCTTATTTAAAAGGAAAGCCCACCTCAAAAGCTTAACTCCTTAACCACTTTCTGTTCCAACCGCAAACAACGTGCACAAGTTCACCCTTTTCGAAATAACATGATAAGCAAAAATTAGACTTTGCCAAAAAATTTAATATAAAACAATGCATGCATCCTATTTGTGTGTGCTCAACTTATCCTTCTTTCGGATATAAAACATGACCCCAAAACCTGCACAACGATTAACTATCCAACACACAATTATCAAACTAAAGAGGCCCAAAAACTAAAAGAATTAAAGTGTCCCAATTATGAAAAGCAGTACAACATTTGTTCTATAAGCCCACACTAAAATAAATACTCCTAATCCCATCAACTAAAAGAATTTAATCTACATACTCCCAACCATGCACACGTATGTTCTAAAAGGAAATGAAAAGAGTAAAAATGTGTACTCCCAACCCAACTCACGCCTAATATCCCCCATTCTCAAGCAGCAACAGCCTTCTTTCTTCTCATCACAGTTTACAAAATCACAAACCCAAATCAACGCATATTCTCATCTCCCTCACTCAAAATTCTCGAACTGAAATCAAGTCACTATCTCTCTCTATCGCTCTTTACTACACCGTCGGTAAAACTCGCTGCCGCCACCGCCATTTCTGTCTCCGCTGCCGTCACCGAGCTCCAGCCGTCTCAGCTCGCCGGCGTGCGACTGGACTTCGCCGCCGCTGCCCTCCGCTCACAATCCTTTCTGTTACAGGCAAGCCTCCTCCCCTTTTTCCCAAATCTAAACCTTTTATTAACTTTCTAATTATTCGGTTTCAATTATTGATGGGCAGAAAAGGATTTTCAAGAGTGGAATTAAGAAGTAACAAGAGGATAGCTTCTAATGGCATTAAAGATGGAGACATTATCAAGCACAAATCATTCAACACTTTCAAAATTTCAATTCCCACGAAATAGAGGTCAAAGAGTAT
This sequence comes from Salvia hispanica, assembly GCF_023119035.1. Lineage (NCBI taxonomy): Eukaryota > Viridiplantae > Streptophyta > Magnoliopsida > Lamiales > Lamiaceae > Salvia > Salvia hispanica. The sequence continues at coordinate 17,148,275 of NC_062965.1, read as the reverse complement.
ACCTTTATAGCACGAAAGAATGAATTGACAATTGAGATTACGGGGAGAATTTGAATTCACAGGCTGCTCGGTTTTTCCTCTCAACTGTGACATGAATATATGGTGCTATGGATTTAATATCCAGAGATTTGTATATACTGAATTGAAGTGGAAGATTTTACCTTTTTGTTAATAACAGCAGATTGGATTTCAAACTCGCGGTATTTTGCGATTTTGGATGGAAGAATGGCTGCGTGCATTACAATGAGGAGGAAGAAAGATAGGAGTATGATCTTTCAGTTGAGATTTTCAGGGAACATGGACACATGGGAGAAAACCGTGTTATATTTTGACTGATAAAAATAAGTGGGAAAAATTGGAATAAATTTCATAGAATAGAATTAGCCCAATTGCAATAGGATAAATGGGCTAAAACAAGATATATAAAACTGATAGGCCCAATTATTTGATTTAACACTTTAATTAAATTGTGGTGTTTTATTTTAGTACTTTGGTGTTATTCCAAGTACTTGTAAATGATCACTCAATTTCCTCAATCGATGAATCTCGCGTCAAACTCGTCGACTATTTCCACCACACGATTAACCAACAATAATTCAAGCCTTCACTATTTCCAATCGCAACCAATCAAAACAAAAAAAACGATATTTTACTTAAGGTCTATCATTCGCTCGTTCTCAAAACAAAATCTTAACGTAAAAAGGTATAATAAAAGCGGGTGTTACATAACATAAGAGAGATATAGAAAGAAAAACTGAAGTATTGTTAACAGACAATAAGAAGCGGGTACGATTACTAAAATAGTGACCAATATTCGGGATACTCCAAGTTAAATGGCCCATTTAATTTTGTGATAAAAGATCAATTATTTTAGTCTTTCTTAATTTTCTCTTATTTTATGTTTTTCCTACTTGTTTTATTCATTTTTTTCACTAAACCTTATTAAACTCTACTTATATAATTTTGGTGCCCGATAAAAGCACCTTGTTTAACATAAATTTCAACTCTCTAAGTGCTAAATACTCAGTGTCCAAAATTTTAGTCCTTAGTAATGCGACGAAAAGTTAAGATCATTATTAATGACACGAAGGAAGTATTTAATGCTTGCACACAAAATTAATTTATAGTACTAAATTGTAAACAAACATGGAGCAATATGTTTTAGTAAAAATATACTCCGTATTATAATGAAATATGTATTTCAAAATCATTAGTAAGAATTACTGTTGAAAAAAATCTTATAACTTGAAACCCTTCTATTGTTATTAAGTTTAATTTATTATTTAATAAAAAATAAATATATTTAAGAAATTTAAAAAAATGTATAAAAAACTAGTAAGTATTTTCTACTAAAAAACTACTTAACTTGCAGTCTAATACTATATCACTCCCTCTATCCACGAAAAATAGTTTCATTTTTTTTTATTCTGGGTTGTCCACAAAAATAGTCTCGTTTCTAAAAATGAAATAATTTCTCTCTCATATTTTACTGACTTTTTATTGCTTTCTCTTATATTTTACGCACTTTTTTTCCCTTCTATCTCTTATTTTGTGAATATTTCATTAAAACTCGTGGCGCCCACGCATGAAACTCGTGGACGGAGAACATCTAAATAGACCGAACTTACTTGGCAAATCTAATTCGTACCATGTCCTTAAATTAACGAGGCTGATACCATGATTTATGTGATATAGGATATGACTTAATCATGTCACTAAATCATGATAAAATTTCAGCTAACAAGTCAAATTCTGTCTCTCCATCTTGTATAAGTCGAACTCACATTAATTAATGTTGATTTGAAACATTAAACTATTCAATCCATGCAATTTGGTTGTTGTTGATTTGTTAGTTTTGATTTGTCTTTGACAATCTTCTTTAACCACTTCCATTTTCAGACTAATTTATCAAAAGTCGTGACACCAATTTCAACATATATTTTGTTAATTAGTGGCCTTTAATCTCACTAATTAGGTTTAATTAGCTTTTTAACGTCTAAATATGGTAATTAATCAAATCGAAACCCACGTTGTCTCTATGTTGGGGCCCATGTTCATGCATGTTATCTAGAAAAAAAAGGTGTGTATATTACTATTAATTGCTGTGATTTTGCTACGTTTTGAATTTTGATTGGTGATGGAGCTAGATTTTTTGTTTTGTTGGAGATGGTATATTTTTATGTTTAATTTTGTTTAATATTGATGTTGAAGTATTGTCACGTTGTGCCATAATAAGTGTGCAAGAATAATAGTATATCATGTAATTAGTGGTTCAATAAATAAGAAAATAAATTATGTAATGATGCAAGTTATTAAATGAGCATGTGCAATTTATGATGTTGTGTGGTAGCTAGCTGTTCTGCTGTTGCAGCTTAAATGCTAAATTAATATGGAAGTGATTAAATTTTTTCAAATATTGTATAGTAATTTGCTATTCGCATACAAAAAAATTCATTATATTCGCTCTTTAGAGTTACCTCCAATCCTACAGTGCAACGCTTTATTCGCAATACATTGACCTTAAAAATAAAATTATGAAAATTTTCCCCATTTTATTTTACCATCTTTAATTAATATCTTAATTTGATATGTAATTGAATATGTTAGTATATGGTACTGATAAAATGCAAACTTATATATTGTACAAACTCAAAACTCTTCAACACAACTTCAACACAGTTTCAATACAATATCAACACAGTGTAAAATTTCAAGATTTTAATGTCAACACAATATCAACACAATATCAACACAAAGATTAATCATTGACTACCGTTGAAATTCTGTTGACATTTTCCTGTTGATGTTTTTTTGTGATCTGTTGATATTTTTCAATAGTCCAGATCATAGTTTTGAGTTTGTACAATATTTAGAGTTTTCATTTGATCACATCCCTATTTGTATAAGGGTAAAATTATCTACCTTCTTAGTATATAGAATTTGGCGACCATGAACAGTTAAAAAACTTTATATCTCTTTAATTAAATTTAATTATTCATTAAAAAACAAACAAACAATAGGGTGTACAAGAATAAATACATTAGACAAAAACATTTATATACCCTATTTTGAAGGCAAAAGTATATGAGAGTAATACAACCCTTGTACTAAAGTTACACCAAAATTTATACTCTATATGAAAGCAACTCATGAATTAATCCTACAACTATATATAAAAACGTTGTAGTAATAACTACACCATATCTCCTCTAGGCACTATATATACATTGACATTTCAATAAACAAAACAACATATTTCATCCACTAAAATAACAACTTATTGATGAAAATTTATGTATCGGTATTATAGTGATTTCGTCGATAACACTGTTTTCCGTCGGTGATTACTGAGGAATTGCACCCTGTCGATAAACCACCCTTTTTTTTTAGTGATCAAATATATGTACTCCAACATAATCAAGAAGAATTCATCCCAATTTAAATGTACAACACAAATTCTATGACTAATTAAACAAATGGATATTTCCTGTTCCTAAGTAGATATTTTTTTCAACTTATCTGATTACAATTGATATTTGTGCATGTTTGAGACCTTACATATGGGTTTTACACAAGGGTCCAAATGTGAGACTGTTGGTAGACCGTTAGAGACGTGTTTGAAACGCCGCATCTTCGGCGGAGTAATTCATGAATCTGGTCTTCTTTTTCATAAAAAAACAAATCCACGCAGGCAAACACGCCGCAGACTTTCGAGTGAAAAAACTGGATTTATATGACTGCATAACTAATCTATATCCAATTACACACACATATAAATAGAGTATTAGTACTATCAATTAACATCACAAAACAATTTCTAATTACACACTTCCTAGATCCAGTAAATCAACTAGATCACAAGGTCTAGAGACTCACAAGACTGGAAGTCTGGTCGTTGGTACGCAAGCAAACCTTCAAAACCCTCAACCACAGATACTAAACTAGCACAGGGAAGTAGGGATCGATCCCACAGAGATGGACTCGTAAAATACATGCGTAGAGAATTGGAAACTATTTTTGGGTTGGCTGCTGCCACGCATATTTTGGGTTGAGGAATTTAACTAAGTGAATTTGGAAATAAAGTATGCTATGCTAACTGCTAGATCTAGGCAAAAAATGAATTATGTATAAGAACTAAATCAAATCAACTACTAGATCTGGGACTTCTACGAACATCTCTAGACCAAGGAGATTAAAACAAGTGGGGACCAAACTCTGAAAAAGGTAAGTACGGACAGAATCGAATCTGCAGCCTAACTAACTAAAGCATCAACTGAAAATGACTTCATCTTCTTCAACGAACACAAATAAATGCAGAGATCGAGAAAAACAAACTCAGATGTAGATTGGAAACATAATTTTAACGGTAAACGAAACAACGACGGAAATCACACTACTAGACGAAGCAAACCAAGCAGAACAAAATCCCCATAATCTCATGCACAAATTTCACCTCCCCTGTTCAGATCCACACTTCGGATGCTAAATCCACTCCGGATCCAAGCATCCGAACAAAAATCCAACCGAACACAACTTCAATACCACGATTCTCGAATCTCCTAAAATATTCAGCAACAAATTCAAGAGAACATCTCAAATAAACAAACCAAAATAGCAAGCATCATAATAATCAACACGAAATCTAACTTCATCAAAGCAAATCAAATGTAAACAGAACGGATAAACTGATTCAGCAACAAAACAACAAGCTCGACTTCCAAACGTGAAGTTCGAGACTGAACTGAGTACCAAACAGAAATTTTAAAAGAACAATTGTTTCTTCGCCCTCAAGGGACGGTGATGCACTGATACGAGACTCCTGAAAACGAAAACCACCCCAAATTTCCCATATCCCTAGTGTGTGTGCTAAGAGCGTGACTGTGTGTGGAGTGTAACCGATCTGCCATTCTTGTTGCGCACTCCTTTATTTATAAGCTTCGAGGTGGGGCCCAGCGAGGTATTGATTGACTTGATTGCCCTCAGCTTTTGGCTTCCTTCCTCTAGCTTTTCCTCGTGATTCCGTTCCTGCTCCTCGCTAGATATCCTCCTCCAGCATCTCCTGGATCTAGCGCTACACACACACCTGGCTTAACAAAACTTGTTAGATCCAGCAGAAATGTGATGTTTTTCACTACATAACCAATGCATGAAATTAGCCTTATCAAACTGCTCACACTTAAACCATACTTGTCCTCAAGTATAAAGACAAGAAGAAAAGAAGAATAAGGCGAATTTCAAGCATGGTTATCCCCTTGACCGACTCTACAGACTCTAGACAAAACTCCTACACCTAGACACAACTGAGGCAAAGCTAGACACTAAAACAAAGAGTACATAATCACATAGGATGAAAACATATAAACACATATGCATGAACTGGTTTCAACTTTTAGGCAACCGTCCCCACAAGATTAAGATCAATCCAACAGGCTGCACTCCTCCAAATAGGCCCTTTTCTCCCCTCTACCTAGCCAATCTGTCAGCTCGTCAAGATAGCCTTTTACTTCCCCAATTGTTAGATTCACTCGATCGCTCATTCCTTACCAGGGATGTTAGGACCGATTCTCTCTTAAGTTATTGCCAAACCACTGAAACCTCGGGTTATGAGAATTCCTCCTTCTATCCTCCGTCACTATCCCCCTTTTTTTCTTTTTTTTTTTTTTTTTTTCTGGACTTCGTCCAGCTTATACCTCCTTGATTTCCTGGACTTCGTCCAGCTTATACCTCCTTGATTTCCTGGACTTCGTCCAGCTTATACCTCCTTGATTTTTTTCTCTCTTTTTATTTCCTCCTCTGGACTTCGTCCAGCTTATACCTCCAGATTTTATGATTATATATTTTCTCCTTTCCCCCTTTTTTATTTATATTTTTTTTTTTTTCTTCTTTTTCCTTCAGCATTCAGTGGCAGACTTTTGACATATGTTAGCTCTAAGTGTTATCACAGGCTTATAACTCACCTCTAGAGTAGGGCTTCACAACTGAGCAAGTAAAGGCATTTACTATCGTTCTCGCTTCATTCAGATTGGTTCGGCTTACTAAAGAATCAGGCTTCTAAGTTGGAATACCTCCTATTTTCAATTGCTCTCCCTAAGGGAATCTGCCGTATTATATCCACTAGTTCATGCGACACACCCCTAGACCTACGACTCCTCAAAGCATAATAACACTGCATTGATTCCTCTCCCCCTCCCACTTCACTCAAGCTTGTCCTCAAGCCATCGTCGTGAAGGGGGGAAAACAGAGAATTCAATGCAGAATTAAACAACAATTTCACTTCTCACACTTAGACCGAGCAACGGGCTAAGTGGGAGAAGAATAAACCAACAGAAAACATAGAACTTCTCACACTTAGACCAAGCATTGGGCTAAGTGGGAGAAGATAGCATAAAACACAGCAACGCATGGAAATAAAACACAGAAAAAGAAACACAAAAACTAAAATTTACTTGGTCTGGGGAAATTGCTCATTTCTGGGGCTGGCTCCCGCGAGAGCCAGACGGTGGTGGAACACTGGGGCGGTTTGTTTTCACTTTCTTCTTCGCTGGTTGCTCCAGCTCTTCCTTTCCTTCTGCAGCTTGATCGAGTCCTGGTTTCCTCATTAGCATTTTCGTCCTCGGTGGATTTGGAACTTTCTCGGGAATAGTCGGGGTGGTCAACTGCTGGAATGGCTTGATCGAGGGACTGCTGTGGATGATCTTCTGTGCCTCGCCACTTGACCCAGGAGTCGACTTCGACTGGGTCAAGGGAAGCGTCTGATGCAGCCATTTCAACATCCGCGTAGATATCTCCACAGCTTCCGCCACTCTTTCACTTTGTTTGGCACATTTCGTGGCCAAATCTGCTACGTTGCTGCTCAGAACTTTTACTTCTTCCCGACTCCCATTGAGTTCCTTCCGTATTCCCCCGAGTTCCTTCATCATCTCCTTTTTCATCAGTTGCATTTCCTTTTTCATGTCCTGCACCTCCTTCCTAAGCTCTTCCACCTCTTCACTTGGCATGGCCTCCTCAGCTTCCTCCGGCTCCGCCTTCGCTTTATCTCCCAGCGAATAGAAGTAAGTCTTGTTGCCTTGAGTTTGCAACAAGCCCTTGTTGAAGAAGTAGTCTACGCTGAAAACCTCTGGGCGGTCGCACATCACGTATTCAAAGGCATCCTTGTTCAATGTAGGCCAGTAGAATCCACTGTCTAAAACTTTCCTTGCGGTTCTCCTTGGTCCGAAATGCCCTCCACACGCCAAGGAGTGACAATGATGGAGTACATCTCTTTGTTCCCATTCAGGAATGCAGCGTCGAATTATCTGATCTGCGCACATCTTCCAAAGATAAGGATCATCCCAGAAGTAATATTTGGCTTCGCTTTTAAGCTTCATCTTCTGGGCCCGGGAGGCTTCCTCTGAACTTGGCACCTCTCCCGTGACCAAGTAATTTGCCAGGTCTGCGTACCATGGTTCTGCGTTACGTACGCGCTTTCCTCGATCAGATTCTCCTGGACCGGTTAAAACTAAGACAGATTCCCAGCTTATCGGTCTAGGTGGTTCGTCCATATAGTACAAATGCTCTTCGGGAAAAACATCGGGAATAGCCTCGTCCGTATCTCCTTGATGAATTCTACTCAAGTGGTCAGCCACTCGATTCTCTGTTCCTCTTTTGTCTCTTACTTCCCAATCAAACTCCTGTAGAAGTAGGACCCATCGAATTAGCCTTGGCTTTGATTCTTTCTTAGCTAGCAAGTACTTTATTGCTGCATGATCAGTGAAAACAATAACCTTTGACCCAAGAAGATAAGGGCGGAATTTTTCGAACGAGTAGACGACAGCCAACATTTCCTTCTCCGTAGTATCGTAATTCTTCTGAGCTTGATTTAGTGTCTTGGACGCATAGAAAATTACGTAGTTTTTCCCATCTATCTTCTGCCCTAGGACGGCTCCCACAGCGAAATCGCTCGCGTCGCACATTATCTCAAAAGGGTGATTCCAGTCCGGTGCCCTGATAATTGGTGCGGACACTAGTCTCTCCTTGAGCAATTGAAATGCCCTCTTGCATCCCTCATCAAACTCGAACTCCACATCGTTGTGCAGCAAATGAGTGAGTGGTTGCGCAATTTTTGCAAAGTCCTTGATAAACCTTCGATAAAACCCTGCGTGACCGAGGAATCCTCTAACTTCCTTTTGATTTGTAGGGTAAGGTAGCTTTGCAATCACTTCCACCTTTGCCTTGTCCACTTGTATTCCTCTTTCAGAGACCACATGACCTAAAACAATCCCCTCAGTTACCATGAAGTGACATTTTTCAAAATTCAGAACTAGATGTTTCTCTTGACATCTTTGCAGCACTAGGTCAAGGCTGGCTAAACAAGTGTCAAATGAGCCTCCATATACAGTGAAATCATCCATGAATATCTCGATGCACACCTCTAGTAGATCCGAAAAAATACTCATCATACAACGTTGGAATGTCCCTGGTGCATTACATAGACCAAATGGCATCCTTCGGTAGGCATAAGTTCCAAAAGGGCATGTAAATGTGGTCTTTTCCTGGTCCTCTGGGTTCACGAAAATCTGGAAATAACCGCTATATCCGTCGAGGAAACAGAAATACTGTTTGCCAGCCAGCCTCTCTAGCATCTGGTCAATGAATGGTAAAGGAAAATGATCCTTTTTGGTGGCTTCATTTAGTTTCCTATAGTCGATGCACATCCTCCATCCAGTGACCAGTCGAGTAGGCACCAACTCGTTCTTGTCATTCTTCACCACTTGTATTCCAGATTTCTTCGGTACCATGTGAACCGGACTGACCCACTCGCTATCTGGAATAGAGTATATGATTCCAAGGGACAGTAGTTTCAGAACTTCCTTGAGCACTTCCTCCCTCATGTTTGGATTCAGTTTCCTTTGTGGATCACGCCGAGCCTTTGCCCCTTCCTCTAGTCTGATGTGGTGCATGCAAAGATCAGGGCTAATTCCAACTAGGTCAGAAAGTGTCCACCCTATGGCCTTCTTGTTCCTCCTTATTACTTCCAGCAGCGCACTCTCTTGGTCTTCAGTCAAGCGGCTGTTAATTATCACTGGACAAGTTTCTCCTTCCTCCAGGTATGCATACTTTAAATTTTCAGGCAAAGTTTTCAACTCCTTCTTCGGTGTGATGGCTTCCTGAGGTAAAGGGTTCTCCGCCTTACTTCTTGGCGCCATTTCCTCTAGATTCGCTCCCTCGTCTGGGCTCTTCTCCTGAACAGATCTGGCTGATTGGAATGATAGTGGCTGGTGGCAGAATGCCATGATCGCTTCATTGATCTGATCATCTGTCAAGTCCTGTGTGAAAAAAGTTTCACACCATCCTGTCACCTCCTTTTCTACAGTCTGGCTCAGCTCCGAATTGTCAAACTGTTCCTGCATTAGTTCAGTCTCAAGATATTCTTGGACTAGGGGGTTAATTACATCTACAACATGCAAGTTTTCAACATCAAGCGGTTTTTTCATAGCTTCTTCAATGTTGAAGGTGTATTTCTCCCCATGATAGTCCAGGCATATGGTTCCATCAAACACATCAATAACAGTCTTCGCGGTGCGAAGGAAGGGTCTCCCCAGTAACACCCCACTAGACTCAGCAGATTCATTACCCCTCATTTTTATCACATGAAAATCAGCTGGGTATAGGAAATCATGCACTCTGACTATGACATTTTCCAATACTCCCTCAGGCGATATGCATGTTCTATCGGCCAACTGAATCACTACTTTAGTATCGACCAAACTGACTCCCACCAATTTTTTATATATTGACAGCGGTAGGACATTTATCGAAGCACCTAGATCACACATGGCATGCTCAATTTTAATATCACCTATAGAAATAGGAAGAGTGAACATACCTGGATCTGTACACTTTGACGGCATCCTCCTCTTTTGTATCACGGCGGATACATTTTCTCCTATAACAATCTTCCCATCAGGTTTGGTTTTTCCTGCTATGAATTCCTTGATGAACTTGCTGAAGGTGGGTATTTTCAGAGCCTGCAAAAAGGGTAGGTTAATCTCCAGCTTACTAAATATTTCCACAAGGTCCTCAGTATCATCTTTCTTTTTCTTGGCTTCTCCTCGATATGGGAATGGTTTGGGTCGCTTTACTGCATTCGTGGAACTCCCTGCTGGGGCTGCACCTGTCTCCCTGCTTCCCTCTTTAAGTTCCAACTCAGGTTCTGGATCAAGGAAAAATGGGTCACTTAGTCGAGGCATAGATCCCCTTAAATCTCCCTCCTGGAGGTCATCCTGTATAGGAATTTCTCTGAGTCCAGGATCATCTCCTCGAGACTTCTGATTCCCCTTTTCTCCGTTCATCTGTGAGGGTGTCTCCTCGTTTATCACTTGCTTCGGTCCTTCATAGCCTTTCCCCGATCTCAAGGTAATTTGACTAATATTTGCTCGGTCTGGTGGTTTGACAGTGGCAGGCAATTTCCCTTCATTTCCCCGCATTTCGTTCAGCGACGTGGCCAACTGGGACATCTGCTTTGCCAACATGTCCATGGCAGACTTCTGCTCCTGCTGGGCATCTTGAATTTTGTGCACCACGTCATTGTTAGCCTGCATGTTATTCTGCATGTGTTGTTGGAAATTTACCAGGTCATGCACCATGTCATCAAGATTCCGCTGTGGTCGGAAACCTTGAATTGAACTGGGATTAAATCCTTGATTTTGATTGGTTCCAACCACCTGGTTCTGGCGAAAATTTCCCTGACCTCCTTGATTATTGTTGTACTGGGTTGCTGGACCTGGGTGACTCTGTTGGAAATTTTGATTGTTTCCTGAATTGTTCCTCTGATGCGGTGGCACATAAGAATTCCCTTGGTTGCTCTGGTTCCTGTTGTTCCAGTTATGCTGATCCCCTTGGTTACGGAAATTCCAGTTGTTCAGCCCCTCTTGCTGCTTCCCTGCCCAGTTAGAATTATGCTGTGGTCCTTCCTGATTCCGGCTGGGCCATGTCTGCTGGTTCTCCGCTGGACCTGGGTGTTGTGACTGTGGTTGTTGGTTCCCTTCAGCCCATCTGAAACAAGGATTGTCCCTCCATGGTGCCTCCTTAATCTTCCACTGGTTCCAGTTGGTATTTTGATTACTTTGATTCCAATTCCCCATTGCATTCACTTGAGCTTGGAAATCTCCATCGAGTGAGGGATTATTGTAAAATTGAAGCTGATGTTCCTCTTGACCTGGGTTTTTTTCCTTATCAGTCGACCCAGGGGTATTTTTCTTTTCAATGGCATTTAGCAGTGCCTTCTCCAGTCGATCTATTCTGTCTCTAACCTCTTCTCCTTCTCGTTCCTTAACTGTGTTCGCGGAGCTTCTCCTCATGATAGCACGCGGGCAGTCATACGCCTTCTTCGCGTCGATTAATCTTCCCAGAATCTCGCGTGCCTCGCTTGCCTTATTCTTGGTGAAATTCCCCCCGCTCGAGGAATTCATTAAGTCCTTGGACTCAGGATTTGCCCCTTCGTAGAATAGATAAAATGTTTCAGCCTCCGTCATCCTGTGATTTGGGCAAGCGTCAAGCAGGCCTTTAAACCGAGACCAATATTGGCTTAAAGATTCATCGTAGTCCTGCTTACACTCTTGAATTTCTTTTTTCAAAGCGTTTGTCTTATTGGACGGAAAGAAATAGTCCAGGAACTCCAATTTGAAATCCCTCCATGTGGTGATCGAGTCAGGTGGAAGCCTCAGCAACCAAGTGTTTGCCTCTCCTTTCAATGCAAATGGAATCGCTCGCAGGCGATAGTCCTCCTCGGTAGTTTCGTTAGGCCTTTTCTGGATGCTACATAGCTTACTAAACTCGTTCAAAAACTCATAAGGACACTCATTCCTCCGTCCAGAGAATGTAGGTAAAACGCCCAGCACATTCGTCTTGATCTCAATAGACCGCTGACGTTGATTTGACACTATGGCATGAGCTGGCTCTCCGTCGAGATGTGCAGTTAGCGAACCAATCTCTGGGTCTAGGTCCACTAAGTTTGCCATTACAGACTCCTCTTCCTCCCTTTCCGAATGCTCAGTTTCTGACGACGACCGTGAATCCTCTTTCCCCGATGAATTCCACTCTTCTTCACTCCCTGATTCAAACGGAAATGGATCTACAGTTGACAACCCCGATCTGGTAGTTATGGCGGATGTTGATTCCTTAACTTGCCACTTCAACTGCACGTTCCTTGACCAAGATGGGTTGCTCCAGATTCCTGACCTTGAGCCCTTGCTCATAAACTGCCAAAAGCGAAATTCAAAAGATTAAAACTATTTACACCAAATCTCTAAACACATAAACAAACTACGCCATCCATCCCCGGCAACGGCGCCATTTGAAGAGTTGATTTTCTTGCTTGCTGTATCCTATCAATTTCTAATTACACACTTCCTAGATCCAGTAAATCAACTAGATCACAAGGTCTAGAGACTCACAAGACTGGAAGTCTGGTCGTTGGTACGCAAGCAAACCTTCAAAACCCTCAACCACAGATACTAAACTAGCACAGGGAAGTAGGGATCGATCCCACAGAGATGGACTCGTAAAATACATGCGTAGAGAATTGGAAACTATTTTTGGGTTGGCTGCTGCCACGCATATTTTGGGTTGAGGAATTTAACTAAGTGAATTTGGAAATAAAGTATGCTATGCTAACTGCTAGATCTAGGCAAAAAATGAATTATGTATAAGAACTAAATCAAATCAACTACTAGATCTGGGACTTCTACGAACATCTCTAGACCAAGGAGATTAAAACAAGTGGGGACCAAACTCTGAAAAAGGTAAGTACGGACAGAATCGAATCTGCAGCCTAACTAACTAAAGCATCAACTGAAAATGACTTCATCTTCTTCAACGAACACAAATAAATGCAGAGATCGAGAAAAACAAACTCAGATGTAGATTGGAAACATAATTTTAACGGTAAACGAAACAACGACGGAAATCACACTACTAGACGAAGCAAACCAAGCAGAACAAAATCCCCATAATCTCATGCACAAATTTCACCTCCCCTGTTCAGATCCACACTTCGGATGCTAAATCCACTCCGGATCCAAGCATCCGAACAAAAATCCAACCGAACACAACTTCAATACCACGATTCTCGAATCTCCTAAAATATTCAGCAACAAATTCAAGAGAACATCTCAAATAAACAAACCAAAATAGCAAGCATCATAATAATCAACACGAAATCTAACTTCATCAAAGCAAATCAAATGTAAATAGAACGGATAAACTGATTCAGCAACAAAACAACAAGCTCGACTTCCAAACGTGAAGTTCGAGACTGAACTGAGTACCAAACAGAAATTTTAAAAGAACAATTGTTTCTTCGCCCTCAAGGGACGGTGATGCACTGATACGAGACTCCTGAAAACGAAAACCACCCCAAATTTCCCATATCCCTAGTGTGTGTGCTAAGAGCGTGACTGTGTGTGGAGTGTAACCGATCTGCCATTCTTGTTGCGCACTCCTTTATTTATAAGCTTCGAGGTGGGGCCCAGCGAGGTATTGATTGACTTGATTGCCCTCAGCTTTTGGCTTCCTTCCTCTAGCTTTTCCTCGTGATTCCGTTCCTGCTCCTCGCTAGATATCCTCCTCCAGCATCTCCTGGATCTAGCGCTACACACACCTGGCTTAACAAAACTTGTTAGATCCAGCAGAAATGTGATGTTTGACGGAGGGAGTAGTAATTAATATAATATGGTTCATCATCTACCCCTATAGTCACTCGAACTCTCGTCTATTGATTGGAGGAGAAGCGTCTTACCAACTGAAATGTGTTTCATATCGTCTGATTCCCATATAACCTTTTATTAAAAATTAGATTCATGACTACGATGATTTAAATTTAACGTCATAATAAAAGGAATTCAATAGTACTATATATGCTAAAGTATATATTTAAATTTGTAATGTTGTAAATGACAGCCAACAACCTAGGAGTACTTAATAATAATATTGCGGTAAATATGATTATGAATTACTCATATAATAATGTTCCTATGAAACTACAATGATCCGCATTTCAATTAAACCTAAGTCTATAATTTCATATATTTTATAAATTAGGATTATACTTTGATCTATATCAAAGAGTTTGGAGATTCTTAGTTAAATAAATCCTTAGTTTTTCCAGTCTCTGAAATATACCAAGGATGGTTGGAGAGGTTTTTTTTTAATTTTTATTTTTAAGAAAAGGCCATTGTTTGTTTTCCTAAATATATATGAAATGTTCAAGTTCAATTATTCCTTTATTTGGCTAATACTGTTATTCCTCATCTGTTAATAGAGTTTTTAATTGGATAAGATCAAGGGTTAAGCTAATGATAAATTGATTTTTTTTACTAAAATTAGACTCCATCAAATGTTTGACACGTATTGATATTATCATCATTTTTTACTAAACGCGTGGTTTAGGAAAGATAATCAGGAGAGCGACATAAAATTAACATCTCGAGTTCTCAAGTTAACTATTGGCTAATTAGATTCCAATTAAGATATTTATTAGATTAGAGAATAGTGAAAGATTCTATTAAAAATCTTTGTTGGGAAAATCGATACTTTTTTTCGTTTATTCGATTATAAAGATATACGTTGGTCATATTTTCTAGTCGCATACTCGAGTTCAAATAATAGAGGGAATATATAGATCTTTTATAGGGAGCATATATATTTTCTTAGTAAAATTAATTTCCATTGTGAGTGAATGAACTTTCCATGTTCAATGCATATGTTCTCACATTCTCAACAATAATTTTATTTTATTTAAATTACAGTTTAAGTGCAAGGTCCATAATTCTACCAATAATCAAATAATTCCAAAAATAAAAACTAAAAAGTTTATGTGGGGAAGGGTACAACTAAAGAGGGTGGGGAACATATATTTGTCTTTAGTTGGGATTTGTTGTCTGTGTCTATGATTAAATAATGAAATCAAATACTCTCTGTCCCACGATAAGAGTAATGTTTTGTCATTTCGGTCATCCCATTATAAGAGGCTTATTTCACATTTATCATAAATGGTAGGTAGACCCCACATTCCACCAACTTATTTCAATCACATTTTATTATAAAATATAATATAATATATATAAGTGAGACCCGAATTTCATAAACTTACTGAACTCACTTTTCTTTACAGTTATTAAAACTTGTGACAAAACTAAATAGAACTCCTATTACGGGATAGAGGGAGTAATAAAAGACACAGCTAGCTTTAACTAAAGAAGAGAAAGATTAAAGGACCACTCTCTCTTTCATGTTTGTGTTGGTGTAGTAGTAAAGTGGCTAATATTTAAGGCTCAAATACAACTATTGAGATCTGTTTTTCAATTTATTTATAGAAAAAGAATGGGGTTGTTATAAAAATATAAAACCACTTATATTGAAAATATAAACCAAAAGAATTCGTATTGAAAGTTAACGACTATAATGGTTATACATCTACTAAATTTTGGCGATCGAATTGCTGAAATTAGTTGCTTAAAAAGCCTTGAAATTTAATCTTTTCATTTAGGAGAAAATATTTCTAATATTCTATCCTTCTCCTCCACTTAAATTTAATCTTTTCATTTAGGACAAAATATATATTCATTTTTATTGTGGTGCCTATTTTTTAAATATTACTACTATAATTGACCTAAAAACATCACATTTACAATGCATTATTGTTTTGTTATCATCGTTAATATAATGCTAGAACCATCTTTATTCGTAATGTTGTCTCACATAGTTCTAATTTGTGGGTCATCAATCATAATCACAATATTTGTTTTTTTTTTCTTGCAATCAAAGTTACTACGGTCTTTGAGTTTAGTATTGCATTCGTTGCATTCTCATTAATATATTATTTAACAATTTTTGGTATACACGCCTCCGTCTCTTAAAAATAGAAACTTTGAAAATGACACAAATTTTAATTCAAAATTGGTAAAATAAGAGAGTTGTAGAAATAAAAGTGTATAAGTGGAAAATGAGTTTCATATCATTCAAAGAAACAATAGAAAATTTTATTTTTAGAGGACGGATATTTTTATTTTTATTTTTAGAGGACGGAGAAAGGACGGAATGAGTATAAAGTATACAAACATGGCAAGAGTAGCTTATTAATTTCTCCCAATAAAAAACCACAAATGTCCTTGATTTTGTGTATTGGGCCAATGATTTGATCCAATCTTCCTGCAATCAAGGCCCAAATATTCATTAACCAAATAATTTTGGAAGAGGAAATGAATTGCCATTTGCCACCATATACATCCAGAATTTTTATATATCATGAATTGCTAGATGCATCTACAATTTCCTTAGGAATTGAATATTGTCTGCACGTATAGTTTATATTGATTAAAAAGTAAAAATAAATATATCTAAGAACAAAAGTATCTACAAAATATTTTCACCACCTAGAGCGCGTGAAAACCCCAATAATCAAGTCGTAACATGGACCAAAACATATTGTTTATGAGTAGAAGCTATCATACTTTAAAGTGTATATTCAAAAAGTGGGGATTATATATTTTAATCATGATATAACATTAAAATTTAAAAGATTTATTTAATTCCATTATATCGTTATGGGCCGGCCTGCAACAATGTGAAACCCATTACCATAATTGGGCCGACAAAATTGCAAAAATGAAAATAATCAAAATTAATTTATATGTTATTTTTCAGATATTTAAATAATTAAAAGAACCGAAAAAGAGAGAGCTGTGATTTGAGAATCCGGGCCCACAATATGTCAACAAGCGAACGAAACTCGCCGCCGCCGATCGCCGCCTGCGATCGCCTCTACCGCGCCCTATCCGACTGCCACCGCCGCATCTCAGCTGGACCGACGCGCGAGGCGGCCTGCCGCCACCTCAACCGCTCCCTGGCCGAGTGCATGGTGGCGGCGGCCTGCCCCGACGAGTCCGACGCCGTGCGCACCCTCTGCTCCAGCGGCGGCACCGCCGTCAAGCGCCGCCAGTGCGAGCAAGCGAAGCTCTCTCTCTCCGTCTGCCTCTCCACTCATCAAGCCGAATTTTGAAAATCCGCCCAATTTTCCGATGCCCTAATTTCAAAATTGGGGATTTTATTTGTATGTATGTGTACACGAATTTGGGGATTTTTGAATATGTATGTAGGATTTAGGGTTTCGAATTTGAATTTTATGCTCTTGTGATTTTTTAGGAAACATTGAGCTTAGATTGAAGATTGAAGGTTTTGAGGAAATGCATTCGCCTTCAATTTGTGATTTAGCAGCAAAAATCGAATCTTTTTCAATTAATTCACCAGAAATGGATAAGCAAATTAACTGAAAACCTCATTTCTTGAAATTGTTATCACACATGAACTTGAACAGAGCAACATGAGAATAAATACTTAGGGAACCTGTGCCTGTGTGCGCGGAGCCGAGTAGTCGATGTCCGAACCTTGAACGGGTCGATGCTAGGGTGGTCGTCGTCGTAGTGCCTCTTGATGCGTTCCGTGTTCATCGTGATGCTAACGTCGGGGATCTAGAAAATGTTCTTAGTGTACTCACGTCGTAATTTCTTGTTTCATTTTTAATTTTGTTCTAATTAAGATAACTTCTTTCATTGTTTGAAACAAAATGTGTTTAGTCTCTCTTTTCATGAAAATATGCTACCATATTGTTTTCTCTACATCAATCCACTCAATAATTACATCTAAAATAGTGTTATTCAAGAACGCATTAGTCTTTAACGACACTTAGAGAGTGGAGTGGTAGTTTGAAATTACTCCGCACTAAATAAAGACTTTATACTTCTTATTAGGGACAAATAAAAATGGCAAAATGTAATTCTTATTCTGATACTTATATATGGTAAATTGTCAAAAAAACCATAAAATTTGGCCATGCAACTTTCAAAATCTGTCAAAAAAGTCTATGAAGTTTGAATTTATTCTCAATTATTTTATGATGAAATTTTTTAATGAGATTTTATCTTTATGACAATTCAAAAGTCATACATGAGCATCACCGCCTATGAATTAAATAATGTTATCTATTTATATAATTATAGTATTAAAATCCACGGCTATATTATGATTATTTTTTGTTAGCATATTTTGCAGTTTCAGAAATATAATTTCTTATTCTCCATTTTTTTGAGTGATTGCAATTTGCAAATACGTATGTTATATGTGTGCAATTTATGGCCCTACCCGATTCAAAAACGGAACCATTAATAAAAAGTCCCTTACACTACTTACAATCAAAAGCCCATATATAAAAGATTAATTAACAAAGTTTTACTTAGTAGGAGTATAATTTTATAAAAAAACATGCTTCAGATAATGGAATCAAAATTAAGTAGTTTTCCGATGACCAATCAACCCAAAAGTTAAACTAAATTATTTCTAAAAAAAAGTTACACTAAAGAATTTGGCCCCAAAAAATAAATAAGTAAATTATAGACGCAAAATAGGGAGAGCGGTCCTTTAAAATTTTAAATTGTTTCGTTTTTTTATCTTTTTTCTTTGTATGATAAATCTCACATAATTGAGTATTTCTTTTCCTTATTTTGAGTATTTTCAATTATTTGCACTTTTTTCTGCCTCAAATTATGTAATTAGAAATGATAATTTTTTTAAAAATAGTATAAATAATAAAGTAGTAGTAGCACTATTAACTTTTTAACGCTTTTATAATTTTCTGTTTCTGCCTTAGACAATTCTAATCAACTTTGCTCAGTTGTTTAGCCTAAAATCGTGTCTCTGATTAGACAAATCTTAAAGCAAAAAATTAATGATGAAATTTAACCTTTTTCTACATGTTCTAACGAAGGTAGGGTAGGTATGAATTTATGGAAACAAACCAACATAATATATTTAGAAAAATAAATCAAATCTATGTATTCGATTTGTTTATTTTATTTTATTTTTTTAAATAATTGAACAAATAATTTTCAAATTTTTTAATTTATAATTTCAGACATTTTATACTATAACCACTATACCAAACACATAAACATGCAATCAATTTAGTCATGGTAAATTTGACTATTGGTCAAGGTATATTGACAATTGTTAGGTATTTACCGTTGGTAACTAAATACTTTATTGATAATCTGCCAACCGCATTTAAAAACAAATGTACAATTAATATAGTGGGAATTTACACTCTGTCTAATTAATGTATACTTGCCTATCAAAAACTTCAAAAACAGAAGTATTAATTATATTGTGGGAATTTACATTTTATTTATGTACATTTACCACTAAAAAACTTAAAAAAGAAAAGTATTAATAATATTTGTAGGAAATTACACTCTGTATAAATATTGTAAGAATACACTCTGTCTAATTTGTGTACAATTACCTATCAAAAAACTTTAAAAAAAAGTATTAATAATATTGTGAAAATTTACAATCTGTCTAAATATTATGGGAATTTACACTCTGTCTAATTTATGCACACTTACCTATCAAAAACCTAAAAAACAAAAATATTAATAATATTGTGGGAATTTACACTCTGTAAATATTATGAGAATTTACACCCTGTCTTAATTGTGTACACTTTACCTATCAAATGACTAAAATACAAAAGTATTAATAATATTGAGGAAATTTACACTCTGTCTAATTTATGTACATTTACTTATAAAAAAAAAATATTTAATATTGTAGAAATTTACAGTCTGTCTAATTTGTGTACACTTACCTATAAAATACTATCTACAAGTTGTTGTCTAACTTTGATGCTTTTAGTTATCAAACTGATACTAGTAATTATTAATTATTTCTTTATTTACCTTACAAAAATATAATTTTAAATTTGCGTCTCATCTATCCCTATCTTGAAAAAAAAATACTCATTCTTACAAATATATTTTAGCTTTATGAATTATGACAAAGTAATCCCCACTAGTTTTTACTATTCAATGTAAAGAACACATAAAGTCATAAACACAATTAATATACGTGGTCCTTTTCTACAAAATTTGGTGGAGAATAAATAATTGGGGTTTAGTCGAAGGACAGTAAATTATATATATTGTCATTTTTATATGGCCTTTTGACTATAAAAATTAATAACTCTGATTAATGTGCAAATACTATACAATTGTTCTATTTTAATAATTTGTCAAATATTAGTATTATAAAATTGAAAATTTTAAAAAATAATCACCAAAAAGCATACCCCTCTACTAATTTGATAAAAGAAATTTTATTTTGGGGCAAATTGTCGAAAAAATTATGAAGTTTGATAAAGTTCTGGACAATCCCGTAACTTTCAGAAATAACCAATGGTATCATAACTTTGACAATTTTCTCAATTGTCCCACTGACGTATGAAATTATGCCGAAATCCATGTTTTATTTGCAATTATGTACATATCATTCACAAAAGTATTTTTGGGTTTCAAAACATACACAATTTCCCTCCAAATCGAAATTAATGGGGCAATTAAAAAACTGTCAAAATAATGATATACTCCAATTGGCTATTTTTGACCGTTGTGAAAATGGCTAGAATTGGATTAAAATTTACGATAGTAATAGCAATTTGCCGTTATTATAATTAAACACCCTTCGCATAGTGCATTAAAAACCAAAATCTAAATAAATCACAACTTCGTAAACTCCAATAAATAAATTTTCAACTTTCTATTTCAGCCTTATTTCAAATGTGGAGAAACGAATAATTAAAGAAGAAAAAGTGTAACATGGCCATTAATTAAAAGTTGGCAATGATGAAACATGATTTATGTAGAACATGCTCCCATTACCCACCACAAGAAATGTCTCCTCTCCCTATATATAAGAGATATTTGTAGCCTAGTCTAATCCTATAGAAAAAAATGTTGAAAAACCAAATTCTTCTAGCCCTAGTGTTGTACACCTCACTATTCCATTCTCTTCCAATTTCAAGAAGCCAAAACCATCCAATTTTTTCCTTCAACCAACAAAAGAACCATGAGGGTTCATCAAACCTCATAGACCTCAAATATCACATGGGGCCGGTTCTTACATCCCCTATCAATATTTACATAATATGGTATGGGAAATGGGATCCCAACCATCAATCCACCATAAGGGATTTTATTTCTAGTATTTCTTCGCCGGCCCCATCTCCCTCGGTGGCCGAGTGGTGGAGCACCGTGACCCTCTACACCGACCAGACTGGCTCCAACGTGACAAAAAACGTGGCCCTGTCAGGCCAGTTCAGCGACCACGCCTACTCCCATGGAAAAAGCCTGACACGACTATCTATGCAGTCCATCATCAAGAATGCTGTCACATCGAAAAACGGCACGCTCCCCCTCAATTACAGGAACGGTTTGTACCTGGTGCTGACATCGCCTGACGTCCAGGTACAGGATTTCTGCAGGGCGGTGTGCGGGTTCCACTACTTCACGTACGCGTCAGTGGCGGGGGCCACGGTGCCGTACGCGTGGATAGGCAACAGCGGGGCCCAGTGCCCCGGGATGTGCGCCTACCCGTTCGCGTGGCCCGGGGGTGGGCTGCCGCCGCCGGCGGGGAGCGGGGTTATGGGCCCGCCCAATGGGGACCCCGGGACGGACGGGATGATCAGTGTGATCGCGCACGAGCTTGCTGAGGTGTCGACCAATCCGCTGATCAACGCGTGGTACGCGGGGGACGACCCGCTCGCGCCGAACGAGATAGGGGATTTTTGTTTGGGTGTGTATGGGAGTGGAGCTGGTGGAGGCTATACTGGAAATGTGGGTAAGGACTCAAAGGGCAATGGGTTCAATTTTAATGGGGTGAAGGGGAGGAAGTACCTTGTGCAGTGGGTGTGGGACCCTGTGAGGGGGAGGTGCTTTGGGCCTAATGCATTGGATTAAATAAGCTTTGTACAACTTCTGGTAATCATTAATTTTGAAGACAATTGGTGATTTTTTTTTTGTACAACTTCTGGTTACAATTAAGTTTGATGAGTATTGGTGATTTTTTAGGTGTTTATGTTGATTGATAAGTATACTTGTTATAGAGTTGTAGACTAGTAGGTTTGTTGTCTATATATATGGTCCATTTTGCCATTTTGAAAGTCTGCCAGAAAAAACTATGAATATTGAATTTACTCTCAAATGTTTCATGATTAATTTTGTTAGTGAAATTATATCAGATATGATAACTGAAAAATCATTTGTGAATGTCGTCGATGATAAGTTAATCAATGTTATCCATTTATTTAGAAAGATGTCATTTGGTCGAAAAATATGAACAACATATAGGAATGATAATTTTTTTGATTTAATACAAAATTACATGTATATCTAAATCCGAACAATAAAAACTCTAATTTTTTTTGAATATTTTGCCGCATCAATACATTCCAAAATTGCTTTAGGTTCTTAAATATATACATTATACAGAGTACAGACAGCAATAGGCAAAAGAGACATGATCTCCTTCACTAGATCTTCATAATGCATCAGTGCAATGGATACAATACAGGTTAAGCAGTTTAAAAACGAGGCTCTCAGGCTCCGGGATCAGAGCAGACGTCGCGCTGTTCCATAGATGAATGGTGACTGATTGCTGCATAACTTTGTTATAGAGATTATCTTGGTCGTGTTTTTCGATCTCTGTTTGCGGAGCAGTGAAGTATCTGAGAAAAAATGTTGCAAGACATCAAGAAAATGTTGTCTGAGCGGATAGCACTTCAAGAAACAAAGACCCGGAATTTTAGTACATTGACACTTCAATGAAAATGCAAGGAAACGAGATAGTCTAAACTTATGCCGAGCTGATCCAACCAAAACACTCATATCGGTAAATGTCATAAGAATTGATGCTGACTTCAGTAGTAAATAATCTATAGCAAACAGATCCAGGCAAGTTGGCAAAACGATTATTTTCCTCTCCGGTTATTAATAAATAAGATGAAGTTAGAAAGCAGTGAGAATGTATATACCTAGAGATTGTATTATGGTCGAAGGGGAAGAAGACAGAAGATGGTTGCAACCGGAGTTCAGCATTCACATCAGCAACGTCTTTGCTGCTCAAAAATTGCTTGGCCACTCTAGTTAGAAGATCAGCTCCATTCCACCGCAGCTGGGCATCATCATATGACGCATAAAACTCCTCCAAGCACGATAAGATAAAAGGACTGCGTGGAAATTAAGAATGTTAACTAAGAATCTACTGCTTTATTCGAAGCACTAAGTAGAAATAGATAATGCTGCAGAATGATAGTTGAGACTGAGATACATAAAGAGTGAGTTGAAAAGTTACAAAACACGGAAGCAGAAAGGAAGTTTCTATATTACCTGTGCTTTCTGAACACCATCACCGCACCATTCAAAGTTTTATCACCAAGCTCGTGTTCATATCCAACAGTGTTATTGAGTTCGGAGAGAGGTTTCAACACTACAATGTCTGAATCAAGATAGATTCCACCATACCTAAAGTTCATAAAGAAAAACAAGATATAAGTATACTGGCACATCATGATCTAATCAGGGAAACACTTCCCTTCATCTCTCATTAATCAAGAAATCACAGTACACAAATTTAAGATCTCTTATCTTTTTTCATATGCATATTTAATTAAAGCAGTATTTCTTCATAGAAGCAAAAATTTAAACTAATTGCTTACTTGTAGATGGAGGCTAGCCTGATTAGTTCACTGTAGTGAACTGGGTAATATTTTGTCGTCTTCCACTCATGCCAAACTGAAGCGAATATGTGTGTTGGTGTGTCTTTCAGCAGCTCGTCGAGATTTGGCATCACAACAGCCACTTTATATCTTCAAAGATTTAAAAAGTAACTCTAAATTACACAGCAGAAGCAAAAAAGATGAAACTGCACTTGATCAGCAAGAATATGGTTAACATAAGCATGCCATGGACAAAAATCCTTGATGTTGTATGCCAAACGCATGCATCCCAACATGGAAACACGAAGCACATGCAAAACATACATAATAAAAAAAGAAAAACTTGAAAATTAAAGGAATTTACCCATCTTTCACAAATCCACTAAAGAAATTGAGCTCTATTGTTTCAGAGAACACCACTACACATGCGTCTGGGTGATGATGGAGAAGACTCTCCAGACCCCTCTGCTGCCGAACACCAAACATCCATGGAGGCGAATTCCACACCATGAAAACTCTCATATTGCATCTCCCTCTTCTGAAAAAAGCATCCATAAAATTCCCAAACGACAGCCTTTCATCCAAACCTGGATAATAACCCCACCTCTTGCCATCTGCATAGTATTCTCTCTCTAAACCCTCATTCTTCCTCACCATGCGAATATTGTCATTGGTCAAAGCTCTTCTCTCCACTCTATTGACCTCCTTATCATGTTCAGCACCTCTTTCGCCTATAACGACGTCTTGTGTTTCAGAAACAGCCAATGGCTTCTTAGCCAAGAACGGAGTCCGCTTAAATTCATTTAGTAGACCCTTCAAGAAAATCTTATCTCCTCTAGTTAATCCAGTTACACCTATTCCATCAGGATCCTGCAACATTGGGTTATTCAAAGGATTTAGAATCTCAATGTTCGACTTGAACATCCTATCTCTCCTCAAAAAATCACCCTTCTTTTCGAACCAATCTCCCCACCCTTCCCTCAAAACAGACCCCTTCAACAGCAATGCATCCTCAATTTTCCTCACTTCACTCAATTTTTTTCTCAACTTATCGTCCACCAAAACATCGTCCGATCCAAACACAAGTTTAGACTCATCAATGCCAAAGCCTAAGTCAGACTTATGTTTCAAACTGAAAGGAACATAGTCTTCCCATTCATCAATAGAACGCCGATTGAATGATCTCCGAACGACGCTGTTCACATGGTCAAAAAAGTAACTAGACTTACTGGCAGCGCCCTGATTCTGCACAGTGGAGTCATCATCCTCTTCGTCGGCGAGGTTTTCCTCGTTATTCTTGCTACCGCCCTCTTCCAAAATGACGTCATCGAGCTCGTCAATGCGATCGTCATTGGGATTGGTGGTGGTGAGGGTTTCGGAGTCGAGATCGTCGAGGAGAGGGTTGAAGGAGTTGTCGCGTGAGTGATGGAGGGGGTGTTGGGGTTGCGAACTGAAGAAGGAAAGGCGGCTGTACAGGAGAGACACCGAGAGGAGGAGGAGCACCGCCGCGATTAGGGCGCAGATGTGCGCGCCGTAGCGGGGCCTCCGCCGCGTACGGAGTTGACGAAGCATGCGATGAGGGCAGCGCCAGCAGTAAAATGATGTTTACCTGTCAAAAGGCCAAAGGTAAGATTATTCACCGACTTGAAATTTGCATTGCCATAGCAGTTAATCAGGAAAAAAGACATTTTCACAAAGTTCATCACTCTTGTTATCCACTAGCGGATTTAGGAGAGAGCTGAATAGAGCTTCTGTGTATTTCATCAGAAATTTTTCTAAGTTACATTATCTGAATTGATGGAATAGAAATATTCTAATTCTAGATGAATGTTATCCAATCCTGTGCTTAATACAAGCAATGATTTTGCCTTATCAGATTTTCACAATTCAAAAATAGATAACACATCCAATTTCTGTTATTTTCCACAAACTAAGCCAGCCTAAACCGTAGAAGCAGAAAAACCGATAGAAAGCATAACCTAATTTCACATCAAAACCAATTGATCACAGAAAATCCAACACAAAAATATACAGTTTGATAGTGCAGACACATCATCAGATTTCGCAGTTTTCTACAGAACACTACACATGACCTAAATCATCTCTTCCAACTATGTGAAACAGTGTATGAATTGTGCATTTCAACTTTCCATCCGGTCAATTTCATGTGAAATGGATCGTGAAAATGAAACTGGAATCGAAACAGATAGTTGCAAAACAAATTAGGAAACAAGCGACCTTGATTTTGTGTTTTTGTTTGAGCCTCCTGAGCTGATCCAAGGCGTGAATGGGGATCCGGTGAGGAGCTCGCCGGAATTTGAGATGAAGAAATCAGAGAGAGAGATCGGAAATGAAGGAGAAAGAGAGAGAGATGGGCTGGGCTTTAACATAGGGCCTTTTGCTAAATTGAAAATTGGGGTAAAGAATTAAGTGTACATAGGAGTATTAATTGGGTTGCCTATTTTAATTATTGGCACAATGAGTTCAGATTAATTAATTTTTTGGTGATTAATTGGCATAATAAATGTAATTATTCCAAGTGAATATACATATTCAATAATTATTTTATAGTGATTTATTTGACTCTTGAAGTTTAATACTCCGTAATAAGCCTAGTATTTCAATTTGTTATCACATGTTGTATTGTATGGTAATGCATGATATATAGTGAAACACGATGAGACTGATAAAAATGTAGGATAGGTGATTTGTGTAAAATACAATAGTATAGGATAAGACATTCACGTGGCTCGGAGGTTTACTGATTACACGTCTACACCGTCGGTCCATGAGAGTCGAAAAACTTCATTAAATTTGACTTTTGGAGTTGTTGTAAGGTCTAAGGTGCAGTAGCTAAGCCCAGACCTTTAGGATTGAGGTTCAATATTGTTCTTCGTCTGCCATCCAATGTCGGTGAAGGCTGCATGTACCTTTCAACATATGCGATAATCTTTTTCACTGTGTTCGACTTCTTGAGTTTCATTTATGGATCAACTATTAGTAGTATGAGATATAAATATATGTTGACGGATGTGTTTCATCTATATAATACTCACATCATCTGCAAAAACATTGTGATCATTCTATGGACAACACAAATTTTGATAAAAGAATTTTGTAGTTGTTTAAGTGAAATAAATATCTCATTCTAAATCTATGTGTTGAAGTGTTCGGAGTTGTGTGAATCCTACCACTATAAATGCATTAGCCATTAGGTAATATCATAGTATTACATATATGCAAAGTCATTATATCCCATCTTTCCCATAAAAATAGACATTTTTCTATTTTCATTTGTCCCATAAAAATAGCACAATTCTAATTTTGATAACCCTTTTTTTCTACATCTCTTACTTTACCAATTAAGTATGTATTAAAACCCGTATCATCCTAAAAGTTTCTATTTTTATAGGTAGAGGGAGTGTAATTTCACATACACTAGAGATAATTCACATGAGAACCCAACCATCACGAGCATACATGGTGGAGTTCGGTTCATTACAAAAATAATCATGAGATACATGGGATAAGCAAAAATGAGATTTTTTTGAGAATAATTAGTCACAAGAGTGGAGGAGAAATGCATACCCGTGGTTTGCAATGTAATCTTGACACTATGGAGACGGACCCAATATACATTGTCAAGGCCCAAGGGCCGAGCTTTTGAGGAAAAGACGATCGATCAAGAGATAAGAATATACATCACTGTCAATCACAAATAAACATAACAATGAACTAATGCATTTTTGAAAAAGAAGTAGATCAAGCATGAATGATAAGAGGCCATCAGATAGCCAGTTCCTACTTGCATATGAGCCAAACCAAACATCCAAAAGCAATTGGAAGTATGTGCAAGAAACCCATAGGCAAGTCATCCCTGGCTAACCCAATAGCCTCCAATCCATCATGCTAGACCTCTTTCTTGTCGCGCCATCCAAATACTCAGACAATGTGACATCATCATCGAAGAAGAAGATCGAGCATGAGCAATCAGAGGCCATCAGTTAACCAGGAATAAACTTGCCCGAGAAGCCATGCCACGACATATAATTATATCTGATGTCGTGGCGAAGGCTTCTATATAGGCAAGCCATTCCTGGCTGTCCAATGAGCCTCTGCATCTTTCATGCTAGACCTCTCCTCTTCTCAAAATTAATCAATGCTTCCATTGTTTTTCGACATGATTTCGGTTAGAGTCGAAGCATGCCCTATTTATAGTGAGTTGAGAGTGGTTTGTGGCGTTGACTATTTGGAGGATCTTGTAATGGAATCACATTCTTTTAATCGTGGAAAGTCATCGTCTAGTTGTCGATTGATGCATGGAATCACGTGGCTTATTTGAAAGTAATTTCCCTTTTCTTTGGTTAGAAATAGTATTGATGTGAAAATTAATTAGATATCATGATTCTATTAACGAAGAATGCTCTTTCTTTTCTTAACTTTTTTGCTTTTGAACGAAGCACGAACTTGGTATTTTACATACGAATTAGCCATATTAGTGTGAATTATTTTGTGGAAGTGATAGAAGGTTAATAGTGTTAATATATCAAATATGATATCGGAGAGATGCCTGTTTAAAATCGGACCGGCTTTAAAATTCGGAACCGGATTGGAAATGCCTTTTTTTTTGGAACTGTAATTGGTGCTTCCCGGCTAAACCGGATTGGCGTATCAGTTATACTAGTTTGATTCCAATTCTGATATTTCTGAACTGTGAATCAGCGATTTCGATCCAAAACTGAGAATGTCTCTGGTTTCAGTTACAATTCGAAAAAAATGGCAAAATCATGGAAAACAGACCAAAAATTGATGACTTCGCCAAAAGTTCATTAGAATCGACTAAATTTTCGTATATAGAAGTTTTCTTTTATCGAATTAGGCCGGTTATAGTTGGACAACCACATAATAGGACCAATGGAGTAGTTGACGAAATACAAGATAAGATAAAAGGATGATGGGAATGTGTGTGATGTTATCTAGGTGTTGTGGAATTGAAATATTCTAATTCTAGCAGAATGTTATCCAGGCAAATAGTATATTGACAACTCTGTTTTTTTTCAAAGGCAATGTAACGATAACATAGAAAGCTATAGGAGATTCCATGCTTCTCTTTCACGCCCCTCTCCCTCTCTCTCGCATAGTGCGTACTTGTTTTTTTCCGGTTAAATTTAGGTAAATATCACTTAGTGGCCCAATGCATACACGTTTCTACGTCCGTGTTAATATCTGATCATAGGATATTAACACGAACCCATTAACATCCGACGTAAAAACGTACATACGTTGGGCCATTGAGTGAGTGTTCGATACCATCATTAGAAATCCATCATCTTGTTTACTATCAACTTTTTTTTTTCTTCATTAGTAGTAATGTTTTTAGATACATCTCACACACAAATGATTTGTGGACACTGAAACATAATATGTAACCAGAAAACATCTACTTTAAAAGAGAGAGATTTGAAAAACTTGGTTTTGAAAAAATATGAAGCAGAAGAGGAATCCTGATTTGGGCATCAGTATATGAAATGAGACAACAAGCAGATAATCAATCCCACCTTATATCACCAAAATCATTCAAAAGAAAGAAAAAAGTATAAGCCTGACCGATCAGCTGTCGTGCCAGGTTGGCTTTCGAGACCTTCACAGGGACATCCATATTGATGCTAGTACACAGATCTGCCAAAAGCTTTTTAACGCGCTATAAGACTACAGATGATGTAACGAACAAAAACCATGTGCTGTGGCTTCACTGAGAAGAAGAAGCCTTCATATCTTTCACAGTAGTTAGTATGATTTTTAATTTGTTCAGATGTTTCTCCATAGTAAGTTCCTTCCTGGAACCAGCACCAGGTTCGGACCCTTCAAAAGATGGTTCCGGAAGGTTCCGGCTGGTGATGTTAGTATCATCAGTATCTTCGGCTGAAATTCCATCAACGGAAGTTTGAATATCAGAAATCAACTGTTGAGATGTTTCCGTTGGAACCTCTGAACTACCAATGTGGTGGTCATCGTTTCCATGCTCAACGCCTGTAGATGGCAAGACTTGAGCTAATGCGTCTTTTTGCTCCTTGGGACATGGGGGTTCTTTACCAACATGAAGGTCATCGTTTCCATGCTCAACGCTAGTAGATGACAAGACTTGAGATACTGCGTCATTTTTCTCCTTGGGACATTGGGGTTCTTTATTACAGTCCCCCTCTTGATGAGTGTGTGGAGCCAACACATTGCTAGACCTGGTACCGTTGAAGGGATTCTCAGGCTCAAGTAAGCTGGTGGCTGTTTCACTACTCTGTTTATCATCCTTCACGAGGATTGAAGCATGAAGCTGTAATGTTTTAGTACCAAGTGGGGCAGCATCACTAGCTGGATCAATTTTATCGAAAGCAGGTCTAACCAACTTTTTGCGTCTTGAAGTAGAATTAGTGGAACTTTTGACCTCTTCTTTAGCACCAGTGGGAATATTATGAGAGGCTGAACCAGAACTAGTCCCAACCAACTTTCTTTCACTACGGCGTTTGAAATCCAAAGCTCGAGTCTCTTTAGGGATTTCATCCGAACTATCTGCAGTAGCTTGAGTTGCATTACTCAGCCTTTCCGTCTCCATTGTAGAGTGCTCAGTTTCCATATGATACTGGGTTTTATATTCATGGTCTGCACTTTCTCTAGCTTGTTGTCCAACAACTCCAGATTTCCCGAGCCTTCTCGGTGACAGATTGTCATTCTGCTTCAACATCTCCATGAGTTCATCAGCTGTAGCATTGATATAGCAGTCTTGAAGATTAACATCAATGTCATTTCTCTCTTCACTAAACTGGGTTGATGTAGAAGACAAACGAGTAAAAACACTTTTCCTCTTAAGAGTGGAGTTAGCTCCAGAAATTTTGTGGAGTTCCATGGGATTCATATTTCTAGACAATCTGAAGTGCTGATTCCCATAAATCGCCAAATTTCTTTTTCGCTGACAAATATCCATGCCCGGATCTTGAGATTCGGAATAAATGGAATATTTGCCAGCAAAAATGTCCATCCCATGTTGAGGAACATGCGTTCTCTTATTTTCTGATGCCTCAGGAAGATATCCATCATATTTGAAATTATGGTCTCTTGATTTGGAGTAATAAGCCAACAAACCTTTTTTGCCTTCAAAGTTCTCAGGATCACTGCAGGGTGGAGAAAGCCTTGAAGACAACGACCGTCTGTAATTAACAGGAGCAGATGTATTCAGATCCATGTCCATAGAAAGGTCCGGGTTTACAAAAGAACTGGAAGATTCTCGAAGCAAAGAACTCTGGAGACCTGGTGTGCTCATCGCTAAACCATTATCTCTATATCCAAGTGTGGCATCTTGAGGTATGATAGATTTTTCCGGTTCCAAAGGATACAGCTGCAACCTATTACTACTAGATAGCGGATAGAAGTCCCCCAAAGAACCATCACGCGGGTGGGTTTTTTGCATTGAAGTAGAAAATCGGTTAGCTTCCTTTGACGAGGAGCATCCATGAGAAAGACTGGGGTGATCAGGTGAGTAAGGGACAGTCCTTGTAATAGTTGCATCCTCAAAAATGGAGGGCGAGATGTCAAAATTACTGGAGACGGTAAATTGAGAGAGCTGTTTCTTCGGAAACTTATCAGGAAATGAAGATAAATTTTGTTCTGGCTTGGAGAAACAAGGGTACTTCATTGAAATGACAGGATTACTATGTGTATGACTAGCCTCTCTATTATCTACTCTCTCACTCTTTCTATACCTTGCATTATCTAATACTTGCCTGTCTTCATCCGCAACATTTCCATCTTTTGTGGCCAGTGCAGGTGGACCTTTATCCACCATATTTTCAGTTGATCTTCCTTCCAGAACTGGGTACTTCCTTCCCTCAATAATTCTGTAACCACAATGCCATGGAGGTAAATCAGTTTTGGAAGATAAGCCTCCGGAAAAACATGTTCCAAGACGAGGTTCATTCTCGTCGATTTGAAACCTCCCAGCTGCATTTGTTTTTCTTATTTTATGGAAATGGCTGGTAGAAGGATCAAAGGTATTTTCCGATTTCCTCCCCATCAACCGCTCATAATCCTTTACCATTCCTCTTTCTTGCCTACATAATTTCATGTCGTGATCACTAATAGAAACAGACCTAACCACATTACTATCGCAGTCTCTTATCACAGAATCATCTAACAGGAACCTATCATCATCAATCACACGTTTGCCTTGAGCCAGGGAACTCCCATAGTTATCACTTGCAAATGTCTGTTGCCGACCATTGAGTATGTCATAGTCCTCCCGCAATGTACTCCTCTGCAAAGAAGTATAATCATCGCGGACTCTCGCATCTAAAGGATCCAGAAAATGCTCAGGGTATTCTTTACCTATTCTTCTCCTTTTAGCAATAAAATCATCATGAGAAAAATGATATTTTTTCCCATCAGCATTGGCCCTATTCTCTACCAACACGTTTTCTTCTCTGCCTTTAGCCAACGAGCTCACATGGTCATCATATTCAGTAGATTCCATGTATCCTGTCTCACTTAGTCCATGTCTGTCTCTGTCATCTCCTACCAGCCTTCTGTCCTTAGATACTTCAACAATAGCTTCTGACTGCGGCTGAGAGGGGATGTTTCTTTTTATCTTTTTTGAACTGAACAAATAAAGAAGCCTGTGAACCTAAACAAAAAAGAAGAAATTGAAAACAATAACATTTAGCTGCTTTGATCTCCTTGATAAGGTTAATAGTAAATAGCAAGAAACCTGCTTTTCTAACCTGATCTTTAGAGAGGCCGAAGTTGAATTTCCTTGCACAAAAGTAATTCCCTATGATAGCATCTTGGAATTCTTTCTCAGAGATTGGATCACAATGCCATATTTGTCTAAAGCGAACCTGTGCTGGGTAATGCCGCCCTGAACTACTAAATGCGTGGGGATTAATGTCCACCGCGCCATCACAGGATGCCTGATAAACTCCGAAGAGTTGTCTCTTTCTAGTTTCAAACAGGAACAAAACCATTCCCTCTTTAACATGTCTCACAAATTCAGCATGCGAAGATGGTAGTGCAAATATATTCCGTCGAAGGCATTCTTTTTTGGTCTGAGTGTTTGAAAGAAAGATTGCACCAAATTCAGGAACATTTCCAGAAGCCCCGTTACCATGCCCATGGTTGTCCATTACTCCAACTGCAAGCGGATTTGCAATCCACTTGTAGAAATTAGCATACGAGAGACCCACAGAGAAGATGAAAAATCAACCAACATGCAGAAAAATTGCAAAGATCAACTATAGCAAAGATTTTTTTTAATGGTTTGAGATACAATCTATCAAATGGAACTTCAAGCAAAGCACATATGGAAAATATTGATTATCTTCTCAAGTTTAAAGCATCATATGTGATACAGAGCATTTCAATATCTCTGATTACTTTCTAATTACCAAAGAATCACCTATGTATGATTTCTGCATAAAATTCCAAGTAAAACCACTGATAGATCTACATACAAGGAAGGAATTGAGAAATCACCGTGTTCCTCATCGTGAACCAATCATAGGGAATAAAACTAAACAGTAACTATAATATCACAGCAGCTATAAAATTGTGAAGATCTGGATCCTTCCTCAAACTGACAACAATAAATCTATACCTCCAAATCAAACAGGAATTCGCATTAATGTAGCAATAATGAAGATCGCGGTATGGCGATCAAAACACACTACCGAATGAAATTGAACACCAATGCAAAACAAAAAAACCAAAAAAAACATCCAGCAAATTACACTTCATGAATTCCACAGCTGCTACGATGCATTCAAAAAACTAGATATTCTAAATCAGAAAACAACAACAATTACCACGACAACGCTTACTGAAAAGAGGCAATTTTACCAACTCGCTAGGGTTATTGAGATAGCGGAAAAATCGAGAAACAGAGGATTTCGTGAAAACTGCTCCTCTTTTTCAGCGAGGGGTAGCCAAATTGTTGGATTTCCAATCCTAATCCTTACCTTTTAATTCTATATAATCAAGTTTTTAGCATACATGAATCAGAACATTGCAATATTCAGAGCTTGAGTGAGCGGCGAAAAAACTATACCGACTCATAGCTATATATATGTATAGGTGGTGAAGATGGGAATACAGGAGTGGGGCATGACATTTTTCTACGTTTTATATTTTGAAAAAATAATTACACTAGATAATTTGCTACATATTTTAATACTATAAAATTGATAAAAAAAATAATTCATAATTTTAAAAAATGAGAAATAAAAAATGATTGAAGTGAAAATAAGAACACCTTATTATTGAGATATAGTACATACAAAAGAAGTAAAACACTAATTTTGATAGATGATCCAGAATATGACGGATATAGTACATTCTCTCATTTCGATATAATCAATTTGCGTTTCTTTGGGGACCGTGCCAACTTATATTATTTCCTCAAAAATTAATTTTTTTATGTTTTTTCTTACTTCTTTCTTTCTCATATTTATGTATTTATTGTTTCTCTTGATAAATATTTTTTCCATTTAATTCACTAAATATCAATTTTTTAATCTCGCATCGAAAAAGCATTGATTAAGTTAAAACCTGTGAGAGTAATTTGATTTGAATAGCCTCAATTGTAATGCTTGATTTAATTATCTATTGTTCATATTATATATTCTATAAAATTTGTCAAATTATAATTCATTCTACAACTTTTAAATGCAAACTATAAATTGATTAAATATTTTCCAGCTATATGAATTCTCTCTATCTTGCATCATCCATTTTAAATGAATGTGATTATTTATTTTAGAAATGGGAAAACACACACACACAAATTGTCTTCTTCTGCTACGGATAATTTAAGGTAACCGAACCGCACACATATTATCTCTTACACTGGCATTATGTAATTATATGTATCCATAGAAATTGTCTACATAATGTATATAGAATACTCAAATAAGCAATCAAAATCGAGCTGTGTCTTCATATTTTTGTGTATTCATGTAAGTTTTTTTTTATTTAACGTAAGGTTTTGTTGGATATCAATAGTTTTTTGGACACAAATTTTATTGTAGTTTAATGTATATTTATATGGGTTTGTGTGATATCTGCCATTGATGAACAGTGCAAGTTCAGTTAGCTTCTTCGTTTCTTAGAAGTGCAAATTCCCATAATACATGTGTGGCCCGCTTAGGGTAGGCGGCACCCGTTAATTATTTTGAGTTTAATATCGCAACTTCTCATTCTGATTTTAGATAGAACGATTGCTTTGTTGTTTTTTTGTTTCTGTTTAAAGTATTGTTAACTCGCCATTTTTTGACTTGAGCGTTTTTCTTGGCATATGAAGGTTATCTTTGAAATACTATTCAAACTACATTATCTCTAATTGTGAATGTGGATTCAACTTAAGACCAAAATGTACCAACACTGACCAATCTACTGAGAAGTGGAAAAAAGACAGCCTCTACATCAACAAAGGTGGAAAATTGAGACATTTCAACCATAAAAAGGTCTCAAGAAAAAAAGGTCACAGCTAAAACTGCATAATAGTTTGCTCTATTTCTTCTCTAACATGTGGCTGAGTCGTTGCAATGCGAGTGTAGGCGGCTCGTTGAGAGGGCAGGGATGGAAGTATGGCTCGGGATTTGTGGACGGGGTCTTCCCCGTTTTGAGCCCTATCGCACTAGAGATACTCAACTTCGTGCAGAAGGAGGAGGATGTTAGCAGAATCTGGTATTCTTTGGACACTCTGCCTCCTACTAATACTACTTGGGATGACTTGATCAGCATCGCGGTTCGCCTTCGTTTGAACAAGAAATGGGACCCGATCATAGTGGTACGTGCTCTAGCACTCGTTGCGCATAGCGTTCTGTTTTTTTTTTTTGCCGCGTGTGTGGCGTTTGAGACGGGGAATGGGGAGTTTGGCGTCGTTTTTGTCATGTTATTGTCGTTTTTCGAGGTACAACACGTTGATTTCTGTTGGGTTGCAAATCCTTTCCACGTAAGAGAATGAGGGAAGTTGGAAGCAGTATAATTGTTGTCCAATCTCAATTAGTTAGGAAAACAATCTGCGCGACTTGTCCAAAGTGGACAATATCAAACTAATAATGTGCGGTCGATCCTAAACATTTCGGGCCATATTTGCAACTTTTTTTGTCAGTTGTGCGAATGGATGTCGCAACGGAGCACGTTCAAGCCCGATATTATCTGCTACAATCTGCTAATAGAGGCTTACGGTCAGAAGCTACAGTTCAAGAAGGCCGAAACCATCTACTTGGACCTCGTTGAAGCTCGTTGCATCCCTACACAGGACACATATGCGCTTCTTGTCAAGGCGTATTGCAAGTGCGGGAAGATGGAGCACGCTGAGGCCGTGTTTGCTGAGATGCGAAGGAACAGCTTTCCTCCCAGTATGTATATATCCAATGTTCGTATTGATTCGAACCTGATACCTTTGGCTTTAGGTGCATTAACGAACTCGATTTTTTAGGCACAATTGTTTATAATGCCTATATTGATGGGCTAATGAAAGCAAGAAAATCTCAGCATGCTCTTGCTGTATACCAAAAGATGAAGAGAGAAAATTGTGTACCAAATGTTGAGACTTACACCTTGCTGATCAACTTATATGGGAAGGTATAATTTTATTTTATTTTTATAAGTAAATTAGTAGTAGTATCAAAATCTGGTGACAAATTTTTATACTAATTTTTTTTGTAGGATAATAAATCTTATATGGCATTAGAGGTGTTTCAAGAGATGAGAGCTAACAAATGTAAGCCTAATATTTGCACATACACTGCTTTGGTGAATGCTTGTGCAAGAGATGGTTTGTGTGAGAAAGCAGAGGAGATTTTTGAGCTGATGCAAGAGGCAGGGCTTGAGCCTGATGTCTATGCTTACAATGCTCTCATGGAAGCCTACAGGTAAATTGTCGCGTTTGGGCGTCTGCTTGGCATATATGTTATGTATATATCCCGTGGTGGACGCAAAAAAAAATATTGGGAGGGGCTCTAGTGTTTTTTTATAATTGTCTAGGCATCAGGTTCGATAAGGGCTGTTTTTTTAAAAAAATTGTAGACGGAGCTTAAGCCCCCCTACCTACTTGGCGTGTACGTATCCCGTCTAAGAGGTGGATGTTGACAGCCGTGCAGGTTTCCCTTATGGCGCAGCGGAGATCTTTTCGCTCATGCAACAAATGGGGTGCGAGCCAGATAGGGCTTCGTATAACATAATGTTGGACGCGTATGGTCGAGCCGGTCTCCATAAAGGTACTCTTTTTAAATCCGTTATGTTGGTGTATTACTGCAACATTTTGAATAGGTTTGACTTTTGAGTGTTCGGTTTTTGGTTTGATTTTTTTTGCCAAAATTGAGGTAAAGTGATGTTTTTATTGATTTTTTATATTTTTTAAATCAGGTGCGCAAGCGGTATTTGATGAGATGCATCGTCTTGGGATAGAACCAACGATGAAATCGCACATGCTATTGATCTCGGCCTACTCGAGGTCGGGCGACGTCTCAAGGTGCGAGGAGATTGTGAGGCGGATGCAGGAGTCGGGGATCAAGCCGGACACGTTCGTCCTGAACGCCATGATGAACTTGTACGGCCGGCTAGGGCATCTCGAGAAAATGGAGGAGGTGATGGCCGCGATGGAGGGCGGGGGCGGGTGCAAGCCCGACATAAGCACGTACAACATCGCGATAAACGTGTACGGGCGCGCGGGGTTCGTGGAGAGGATGGAGGAGGTTTTCGCGTCGATCGCGACGAAGAATTTGATGGCGGATGCGGTGACGTGGACGTCAAGGATTGGAGCATACTCTAGGAAAAAGCAATATATTAGGTGCATTGAGATATTTGAAGAGATGATTGATAGTGGTTGTTATCCTGATAGTGGGACTGCTAGAGTGTTGCTAGCTTCTTGCTCTAGTGATGAGCAAGTAGAGCAAGTTACTAATGTGATTAGAACCATTCATAGGTATAGGGGGGAGCATACGGCCGGTTCGGTCGACTATCGAATCGAACCATCTAATGAGATGGGTCGAGTTATTTGATCTTTTTACACTAGTTATCACCTTTAGTCGAACACCGAAACCTGACCGATTTCGACCTAGTTTTATCGGTTGAGATTGAGCTCATAGTGTCGGAAATTGAAACCGGTTAGAACTCAGTTCAACTTCTGTACTTGTAACTAAACTATTGTATTTTTTATCTATGAAAAACCTTTCGACTAGTTATCATTGTTATTTTGAAACAATTTATTACCGTGCAATTTGTTCTTTTGAATTAATTTAGTAGTGTGTAATGCGTTTACGCTGAATTTTGATAATTTGAAAAAATATTTTGTACTATTGTAATAGATGCTAATAAATTGACACAGGTTAAACACTCTTGATTAAAATTTTATGTTACATTATTATACACTACTACTATATTCCACTAACGACATATTGAGAAAAATAAATTGAATATGCTTTTGTGAATGACTACATTATATTATAGCATTTGGGACATAATTGGACAGCACTCATACTCACAATTCACCAACCTTTTTTAGTTGGTTTGCTGACACATCAACCACCAACATCTCATTATTATTGTTCCTTATTTATTTTTGTTAAAACGGTAATTTATTTAATTACTGTCGATTACTTACTATAATGAGAGAAAGTGTATTTTTTTTTCAAAAGAATAACTACATAGTAGTTACTCCTACTATATTTTTCAAATTTTATAGAGTATATTAGTAAATTTATCCCATTAATAAAGTGAGTTTCACATTTTACTAACACTAATATTTTAATTAATTTTTAATTGTAGCTCGATTTACCCTACCAACCTTCGCCACTTTAAGAGAGCCGTTTTCCAAAAAATCATAATTAAACGAAATATTTCACAGAAAAAAACACACACACACTGAGAGCTGCGAAGCGGTGGATTCAGGTGTTTGTGTTTGAAAATGGCGACTAGTTTGTGGGCAACCAGAGCTGCTTCTTTCCTACGGATCAATGTTCCTTGCAGAGGCTTTGCTACCGGTAAGTCTCTCTGTGTTTAATTTGCATCGGTGTATATTTGATTTGGCATTTTCACCATTTTAACGTCGCGCATTTTCTGTATTTGATGGAAACACTGTGATCTGTTGTGCTATGAAGGATCTGATATTCCGATATGTTAGCTGGCGTTATATTTCTATGAGATCGCTGCTGCTTTTATTGATTGACGTTTATTTGTGATGCGAAATGTTAGCTATCTGGAATTTCCTCCGATTGTGAAACGATCTGCGTTTCTCTGTGTGTGTTTTAAAATCATCTGATGTGATTTTTTGATATTTGTGAAATAATTTGAGGTGGAATGGCTGATTAGAGTTGCAGTGGGCTGAATCGAAATGTGGATTAATGTTTATGAATTTTTTTCCTTAATCGTCACTCACCGTAGAGATTTCATTGAAAATTACGGTGATTTTTTTGGTTTTTTAGTGTTGACATT
Source organism: Salvia hispanica (assembly GCF_023119035.1). NCBI lineage: Eukaryota > Viridiplantae > Streptophyta > Magnoliopsida > Lamiales > Lamiaceae > Salvia > Salvia hispanica. The sequence continues at coordinate 17,109,217 of NC_062965.1, read as the reverse complement.
ATGTGGAATACTATATAATTTGATCTGCTTTGTTTGATATCTCTAAATTAATTGGAGGTGGTAAGGATAATTAGATTTATTGGACTGTGGAGAAATGTACAGATTTCATTGCACTCTATGGTAATTTTTTAAGCTGTTTAGTGATTAGTGTGACATTCCATGGTGTGTATAGTCGATATGTGAAATTGTGAATTGTGTAAATGCTTTTTGTTTCAATTAATGCAGTTCTGAAGGATCTAAAGTATGCTGATTCTCATGAATGGGTGAGAGTGGATGGGAAGTCGGCTACCGTGGGTATTACTGATCATGCTCAAGACCACCTGGGTGAAGTTGTATACGTCGAACTACCCGAGGAGGGGAGTAAGGTAGAGCGAGGTGCAAGTTTCGGTGCTGTTGAGAGTGTCAAAGCTACCAGCGATGTGAACTCGCCTGTTTCAGGGAAAGTGGTCGAAGTTAACACAAAGCTTAGTGATTCTCCTGGTTTGGTGAGCCTTTCTGAGACTAGCCTAACTTTATTCTCATTGTTAACATGATTGCATATTATTCATAGATTGCTCCCAGCCTCCCACTCCCCCAATTATCCTGAAAGTACTCTTTTTTTTTCCATGGACTCGATGAAGCATGTTTTTTCTAGATTTGGGGAGGTTCTGTGGTTACAACTTTTCCCTCATGTAGATAATAAGAAAAGAATGTGCGACCCCGGAGTTGAATTTGCAATATGATTCCTCTCATTCCGATCTAGCCTGTATGTAATTAACCTATTTGTAGATCTTTGGAGTAGCACCAAGCAAGTGGAAATTCATCGGTCTACTTTCTCATGAGTCATGAAGAGGACTATTAGAAACCGCTCGTTAAATCCAAGTGTATTGTGCTGATACATATTAGAAACCGCTCGTTGATATCATGCTAATTTTCCTTTGTTCCACAAAATGAAAAAGGAAATGATACGACGATTATATGTATATTGGCAGCCATGTATTTGCGTCCTTTTTGTGTCGTTGCTGCTGCATCATCCTCATATTCCTTTCTTTGCCACACTATCTTTGGAAGTAACATATTTGTGCATCTGCTATAAATCCATATCTTTATCATGTCTCGATTATTATCAGATAATCCGTTGCTTGAATGAGAGCTGCATATAAACATAAATCTTTGCATCAGTCATCAAGAACTGCCAGATTTTGTGTTTATATGTCCTCCCTAATTATTGTCTCCACCAACTAATCTGTCCTCGTACTCATGTAAACATCTTTGCCTCTTACCTTCGTTCAGGTAAATACGAGCCCTTACGAAGATGGATGGATCATAAAGGTAGAGCTGGAGGACGACAGCGACCTCCCCTGTTTAATGGACCCCGAACGCTACACCAAGTTCTGTGAAGAAGAAGATGCTAGCCACTGACAAATTTCAATGCCACAATAATCACTTTCTTTGAAGGGATTTTGGATTTTATATTTTATTCTCTCTTTCAAGTTTCCTTGTTTCTTGTTGTGTTTGAACATTTGGACAATGGTGATAAATGGCTGCAGTTATTCTCCTTTTGTTTTGTTTTGTTGTGTCGTGTTGCATATATGAATTTATTTGATGGGATGAAAATGGTTAGCTGTTTTCTTTCTGTCACCGTTTATTGATAAATAGAGTGGTTAACAACTAAGAACAAATGTGAATCTATCATTTCTTTTTTTTTTTTTCAAAATTAAAATTTTATGAAGATTTCTTTATTTACTTACCAATACAGCAATACTAATGTTTTACTGTGTGAACGAGGTTATGATACTATAATTGTTTAATATCAATGAATAATTTATTATAAAAAAATACACACATTGGAGTATCTTATCAGTAAAACACTAAAACCCTCCCAAAAACCCAACTGCTGTTTACCTTCATCAATTCCAGAATTTCAGCTTGAAGCTTCTTCCGATATTGCTCAGTAATTACGTGGAAAATCAAATGCAAACGGGCTATGGCAGAGAAAAGGCGCGAGGAAGACGATGCTAGTGGTGAAAGCAGGTCCTAAGAGAATCGAATTTGACAAAAAAAATGCAGAGATGCTTTGCTTTCGGGCCGAAAGGTTTTCTGCTTCTGTTTTTTTATAAATTCGATTTTTGAAATTTGGATATTTTTGTGTTGGTAGGTAATGCTTTATTCAATCTTGCTGGAGCTAGATTTTTGAATTGATCGTTGCTAAACTGTCTGGCTCAGTAGCATGATTTCAATATTTTGGAAATGCATCTCTATTTCTATCATTTTTATTTTATTTTTAAACTCATTCTGGTTGTAATGCATTTCTGAATTATTCGTTGTGGAGGTGCTTTGGCTCAGTGTCATGATCTCCTGTGCTTGTATTTTCAATATTTTCGAAATGCAAGTTGGTAAAAATTGATCCTATTACTCGGTTTTCGGTAAAGCTCGGTGATCCTGTTTTTGTAAATTATGGGTGATTCAGTTGCCTTATGTCTGTATATTACTTTGAAACCGTTCCTCATTTTGCTGATAGATGGTCTATTCATTTAAATCTTATTTGCATTTTGTTAAACAATGCAGGGCGAAATGTTGTCCTTACAGAGTCCGAGAAACTCGATGGTGTAACTATTGAGAATGCCGGGGTGCTGCTAATCCAAGAGGTTGATCTCAGATTCTCAATGATGGTAACTACTTTATATTGCACCCAATCTTCTGGCTATCATATTGGTGATGGCTTTTACAGGTTGCAACCAAAACAAATGGTTCAGCTGGTGATGGCACGACCACTGCGATCTTGTTGGCCTGATTAGATATGGATTATTAATGGGGCTAACCCTGTATCCTTAAAGAAAGGAATTGGTTAAGGTTTTGAGAGAGAGAAGTTATGCTGTAAGAGGGAGTGATGAAATTAAAGGTTTCATTTATCTCCTTCCCATATCCAATGCATAGCTCATTGATTCATTATGCATCTTTGAATTGTTTTTCCTCGTTCTACAGCTGTAGCTTCATTGTCTGCTGGAAATGATGGAAACTTGATTGCTGAAGCTATTGAGAAAAATTGGCCCTGATGGTGTGATATCAATTGAATCTTCTTCGTCATCTGAAACTTCTGTGACAGTTGATGAAGGAATGAAGGTAATTATGCATAAACTGACTTGATTATCATGCGTTAATCGCCATCTTTCTGTGCCAATTCTATTACCTCGAAGACACTGTGAACCTACAATTCTTTCTGTGCCAATTCTTGTCGTACATATAGTATTCTCTTTTGCCATAGTTTTCATTATTTCTTTAATTTTGTTCAGGCAGTCTTTCTTACAGATAGATAAAGGATACATGTCACCGCACTTTGTGACAAATAAGGATAAATCGATGGTGGAATTTGAAAATGCGAGAGTTCTGGTGACCGATCTAAAGATTGAAGGAGATTGTTCCGTTACTACACAATAGAGTGTCCCTCTACTGATTTTTGCTGAAGACATATCTCGGCAAGTGCTGGAAACTCTAGTCTTGAACAAAATGCAAGGCGTGCTTAATGTTGCCGTTGTAAAATGTCCGGGGCTTGGAGAAGGAAAGAAAGCTATATTGCAAGATATTGCTCTTATGACAGGTATGTTTGAATGTTGATAATCAGAGCATAAATTTAAAGATATCAATCCAAAGAAATTATGAAATTAATGGAGCAAATTTCCATGCTTGCTTTGTACTTACCTGGTTTGTGACCTGTTTTCAGCCTTCTTATGATGCTTTATTTCCGCGCATCTTGCAAGTTAATTCAGTCGTACACGAGAATGCTATTTCAGTTGGCTAGTTTACAGTTCTAAACTCTATTCTATGGAACAAATTTCAGGCACTTCTTGCACCAGCAAGAGTAATTGCAGCAAATGCAGGGGTTGATGGAGATGTGGTTGTGGAAAAAATTAAAGCTTGTGAGTCGAATTTCGGGTATGATGCAATGACTGGGGTCTGGGAGATACGAAGATCTAATTCGCGCTGGTGTCATTGACCCTTGCCGGGTCTCAAGATGCGCCCTTCAGAATGCCGTTTCTGTTGCTGGTATGATCCTAACCACTCAAGCCATACTAGTCTAGCAAATCAAGAAGGCCAAGCCGCTCGTTCCCCAGATTCCCGGTATATCCCCTTGAAGACAGGAAATCCACGAGGTACACTAGAAAATCTGATTAATCGCCATTCTTTGATACAAATACTCCTTGCTTTAGTGCCAACGAGAAGGAGACCGTACAATGTTGGATTGTTGAAATACGAAGCGCTCCCTTTGTAGAAGGTATAATTCTTGAAAGTGCCACTGATGACGAAATTTTGATCTATTGGCCACGTTGGCGATGACATGTACATCGCCAACATGGCATTCTAGCACCACCTAGGATTTGTTATGTGGGACTCTAGGAATGCAAATTTTGTTTCATTAGATTATTACTCCCCAAACTGCAATGTGACAACAAGAAAGTGACTCTTCCTCACTTTCTAAAAATTTAAATATAGCAAATGTTAACTAACCAAATACAAAATGATGATGCAAATGTGGAAATATCTGGGATAGGTAGAACTCATCCATCTACATAACTACTTGTATACTTTTTGCTACTGAATTCTTTTTCCTTGCTAAATAATGTCTCACCTTTTTCTGCCATTTCTTACATATATTGATACATATGATCTACTAAATCAAGATTCCAATTGGTTGCGTTTTTGTCTCTAGTAGAAAGTTAGCAATCTTCATGTATAAAACATTCATTTTGAAGCTATGATTATAGTTAGCAATCTTCATCAAGTAGTCATTATTTCATGTTAATTTCCATTTCATCTTTGTAGAAAGTTGTGTACGTACATTTTTGAATTTTTTTGTGCCTATGTAATAATTTTGATTAAGCCTAGTATGCTAGCTAATTTTTGCTGTGTGTGACAGTAAATATTTAATGATTCAGGCTTGATGTGAAAGTTAAGTATGTTGTCCACTTTCTCATTTAAAAATTTGATAGTGGTATCGATATCATTTTTACGTCATTGTTTTTGTAATCTTCCAAGTATTTATCGAAGAGTGACGTAATTTGTGGTAAATAAAATGCGATTTTACTATTCTCTAACATCATGATTAGTGCTATTATTAAACATTAATGCCGTACTGATTAGATGTAATCATCTTACCATATATTTCTTCATGATTTTTTTCTCTTCATGAATTTTTTCTAATGAATGAGAGCTACCATTGCTAGTGTGATTATACGATTTCTTAATTTACTAACGCCATTTATAAGAATGATAATTTTAAAAAAATAACCAATTATATAGTATAATTTTGATAATTTTCTTAAATGACCAAAAATCTACTAGCATTCTACTTATTTGTTTTCATTTTTTGATGTACGTATGCATTTATGTCTTATAAGTTCATCTTTGTTCATTCTTGTAGAAAAAATTCCCAAAAGTCGACTATACATTAAAAAATAAGACATGCAGGACATTAGATTTTCTTGGCTACGTGACAATTGAAAAAATTGTTAAAGTCTAAAGTTGTGGGATTGATAAAAAATCAATCTCACTTAATGATTTTATCCCTATTTATTAATTAAAATTTTATTACACCCATGTTTATAGTTCACACTTCACAGTATGTGATTATGGTTGAATCGTAAATATAGATTAATCTTGTAAACATTTATAAAGTACTACTCCCTCTGTCCCGCTTTAGCAGTCCCATTGACTTTTCTGCTCTCTTTTTGTAACAATGATAAAAAATAGTTAAAGTGGAGAAATGATAAAGTAAGAGAGACAATAATGTAGATAAGACTCTTCTCTATATTATTCTCTCTCTTAATTTACCATTTCTTCTCTTTAACTATTTTTTATCATTTTCATAAAGAGAGGATAGAAAAGTCAATGAGACAACGGGACATAGGGAGTATAACATAATCGTAATTCGTAATTGCAAATATGGTAAGAGTCTATATGTTCGAAAAATATTTTTGGTATCACGTCAACATTGTTATAATATTTAAATAAAAAATATATTGCGAATTAAATTACAAAATAAATTACTCGTGTTCAGAATTCTTATGTTGTTTTGTTTAGATGCTAAGTAGAAAATATATTCCACACTGAAATTACGAAATAAATTAGAATATGCACATCGTGCTTAGACTTTACACGTTTCTGACTAAAAGATTTCATGTCATCTCCTACAAATTGAGTCCAAAGATCATATATTTTCTAAATAACCAAAAAAGAAATTATTTTTAAAACTTAGCAAAAAAACAGGCTAATATTTTAACTATTTGCAAATAATTATGTCATTTTTCTTTTTTATTTACTTTTTTTCTTTTATACCATTTTTAGTAAATATATCATACATTCAATATAATAAAACTAATACATATAAAGATATGATTCATTAGACAATTTATTATTATTGTTTTTATTTTATAAATTTCTTAAATTATTTGCAATTACAAGAGGGGCGCAGATGAAATTTGAAGAAAAAATGGGGTTAATACTCGAATTAAAGAAAAACACGAGTCCAAAAGAGAGAGGAAAATAAAATTGGGTCGCATCGTGCTGGGAAGGAAGCATTTTGCTTTCTCTCTCTAAACAATCTGCTCACAAAATCAGCTTGAGTAATTTCTGCTACTACCGGCATTTACAGCGTAGAGAGTAATAGTTGAAGCTGAAGTTGAAGTTGCAGTTGCAGCAGCTGGATCTGAGCTCGAAGGAGCTGTTTTCACTCGCGCACAATTTTGATGGTGAGCTCCAGTAACCTCCTCATTTCAACTTAATGGTATTCTTACTGTGCAGCGAGGATTTTCGAATTACTTATTGCCGTGTGTGATCGCCAAATGTGTCTGTTTGAGGTAGACGGCCAATTGCTTGTTGTGATTGGGATTAAGGTGTTCGTTTATGTGTTTTTTTGGCGGCATTTGGAAAAGAGTATAGTGTAGAGAGTCCGGGGATGCCTAATTGTTCTACTTGTGTATAGGAATTGGAGATGTTTTTGTGCTGAAGCTGTGGTGTGTACATGTTTATAGTACGATGTGAGGTTTCGATTCCTTCCTGAAAGTAGTGAATTTATCTGTGTTAATTAGGAAATTTGAATAATCTTGTGAATTACTCCGCTTGATATCTGAGAGATGGGGTATGAACCAGGAATAAGAGTGGTATTTGGTTGAGAATTCAACTTAATGGCATTCTCCCTCTGTCTTACTAGTAATTATACACGCAGAGGCCAGAGAGAGAATTTTGAAATTACTTATTGATGTGTGTGTAATTCCTAAATGTGTTTATTTGAGGTTGTCGGCGGGGACGGTCAATTGCTTGTTGTGATCGGGGATTCTGCATTTGTTTGTGTGTTTATTGTTTGTTTCATGTGGCACTTAGGAAATAGAATGGTGGAAAAAGTCCAGGGATGTCTAATCGTTGAAATTGTGTATTGGAAGTCAAGATATCTTAGTAAGCTACTAGTTAGTTCATGAGTTGATCAGGTATAATACATGTTTATACGATCTGAGGTTTCCAATTCCATCCCGAAAGTAGTAAATTATCTATGTTAAAGAAATGTCAGTTGCAGATTCTTGGAGAGTTTATGTTTGGAAAAATGAATGGGTAATTTTAATTTGGATAATCATGTAAATTATCTGATTACGTGAAGATGGGGTTATGAAGCAGGAAGGAGAGTTGTTTTTGGCTGAGAATTCTGCTTGAGAGTGACAGAGATGGCAAAGTCCAGACCGAATTTCCCAGCTCAAGATGTATTATCATCCACACAAGGATCAGTGAGGTCGAGAGAATGGGAGGGTCCGACTAGGTGGACTGAGTACTTGGGTCTTGATGCAGCATCCAGGAGTAATGCTGGAGCCGAAGGAGTGACTAGTCAAAACTCAAGTAGTTCATCCCAGAAGGGTCTGAACATGCAATGGGTTTACCAGCTCACTCATGTAGCTGAAGGGCTAATGGCGAAAATGTATAGACTTAATCAGATTTTGGATTATCCTGATTTGGTTAATCATATCTACTCTGAAGCGTTTTGGAAAGCTGGTCTGTTCCCTAACTACCCGAAGATTTGTACTTTGCTAGAGAAGAAGTTTCCTGAACATCACAGCAAACTGCAGCTCGAACGGGTAGCACTTATAGATCCCTTTTCGTTGGTCTCAGAAACATTCTATCCAATTTTGTGCCATGTGAATTGGCTTTAAAGTGTCAGTGTTTCATGAAATTCTGTGGTAGGTTGACAAGCTTGCTTTGGATGCCATTAATGATAGTGCCGAGGTTCATTTACAGAGCATGGAGCCATGGATTCAGGTAAGATAATGTTCCTGTTGGGGTTGGGGGACCTTTATTGTGCTATTTATGCTTTAATTTCCATGTTGCATTTTGTGGCATTCTATTTGTAGTTGACAGGGATAACTGTTTTGGTTGATAACAATCTGCTTCTGTTAAAAGTTTACTACAAAGTAACTATATTTGTTTAAGACTATTATGTTTTTCCTTTTTGCTATGATTTGGTTAGATTAGGGGTAGATCCATTCAGGCATCTGTGAAGTATTTTGCAGGCATACTCATTCAGAAAAGCATTAAATGTTCATACAAAAAACTTCAGAATTATTTTTTGTCCCATTAGCTTATCTGATATCAAATTACTTATGACTTACTTCATGGTTATTTCCATCTCTGCATCAGCTACTTCTTGACCTGATGGCATTCCGAGAACAATCTTTGCGACTTATTCTGGACCTAAGCAGTACTGTGATTACCTTGCTGGTATGGAATGGAAACAATATTAATTTTCTTGTTGAAAAGCTGGAGATGTACGAAACTACGAATGTTACAATATCCATGTGATGGTTACACATTTGTTATCTACAAGGCCATATAGAAATGTAATCAAATGCAAACTCTAAATATTGTACAAACTCCAAACTATGATCTGGACCATTAAAAAATATCAACAGATGACAAAATAGTATCAACAGAAAATGTCGACACAGTGTCAACGGTTGATACTGTGTTGATATTGTGTTGACACTGTGTTGACATTTTCTGTTGCTACTATTTTGTCATCTGTTGATATTTTTTAATGGTCCAGATCATAGTTTGGAGTTTGTACAATATATGAGTTTGCATTTTATTACTACCCATGCTATATATGTATAGAACTCATGTGATATTCTCCAAAGAATTATTATCGACATTCGACACTGTATTACCAATAACTTTTTAATAGTTTTACTGCCTTCCTTGCAGCCACACCAAAACTCTCTCATACTACATGCGTTTATGGATCTCTTTTGCTCGTTTATTCGTGTTAATCTATATTCTCAGAAGGTGAGTCTATGGCAGGCATCACTGATCTGTTTCCTTTCATCTTTTCAGCTGAAAATTAAGTTGATTTTGTCTCTTACATGAACAAATATTTGCACTACAGATACCTAGGAAAATGATGCTGCAAACATACAATCTTTTGCACTCCATGGCACGGAATGATCGTGATTGTGACTTTTACCATAGGTGAGATAACTTCTTATCATATACAAGACCTTTTGAGGGGGATTTCCTGACATGCTTTATGTGTTTGAGAACATATTCTTTCTGAAGAAATATGCTATTGTAGTCTTGTAGATGATATGAATCATATGATTAATTGTACAACATAAATTTCAGGTTCTTATTAAAGAAAAGTCATACAAACTGTTATTTGTTTTTCTTTCTTGAATGCCTGATTTTTTATTACAACTCTGCTAATCTGCTTTTCTCTTTTGACTTGCAGATTAATTCAATTTGTAGATTCTTATGATCCACCATTGAAGGGGTTACATGAAGATCTTAATTTTGTTAGTCCTAGAATCGGAGAGGTTATATTCTCTTTCTCAACCTACAATCCTACATTTCTTCCTTTGCAAATTAAATTTCTCTCTTAGATCCTTAGTCCTCCAACCAATGTTAATTAATTATTTTCATGGCCCTTCGCTTCCTTAGAAATAGAGAGTTTGCTTGTGCTGTTTTTGTACTGTTCAGCGGGTTCACTGTTTTTAATTCTGCAAATTCTTATATCAGGTTTTAGAGGCTGTGGGCCCAATTATCTTTTTATCTACAGATACAAGGAAGCTGCGGAATGAGGGTTTTCTGAGTCCATTTCATCCTAGATACCCTGACATACTTACAAACGCTGCACATCCAATGGTAACAAGTCATCTATTTTTTGACATTAATGCATTATTGCATGTTCCGGAAGGTTGCAGAATGACTTACCATGTAATTGACAAATTGTATCTACAAAGAAAGCTATGCAATAAATATGACTGAGTCTTTTTTACCTCTTTTACAATACATGCAGAGAGCACAGGACCTTGCAAATGTTACTTCTTATCGTGAGTGGGTGCTGTTTGGATATTTGGTTTGTCCGGATGAGCTTCTTAGAGTGACCAGCATTGACATTGCTTTGGTACACTATGTTGCCACCCTTTTCTTCTTTGTCTTTATAATGTTTATTATTATGCCGTCCATGGTACTTTTGGTTGCATGCTATATTTTCCATTCTTTGATTTACTGGATGCAGTCCTCTAGTTATAGCTGACAGTCCTTCATGTGTGTTTCTCATTCTCATATCAGGTTGTGCTGAAGGAAAACTTAGTTCTTACACTATTCAGGGATGAAGTAAGTCTTATATCCTACTTAAGGGACACTTTATGTCTGGGTATTATGTATTCTGCACTTTGCAAGGAATAGAAGGATGTTGTAAACTATGGAGAACTGCTAGTCCTTCAAACCTCTTTCCATTAATCATTTGTATGAAACTAAATGTTCTATACTCTGTATATTCCTTGCTGTGAACCTGCTTATCCTGACTATTAGAGGTTTGCATTATGGCGGCTAGTTCTATTTTGTGTTGATAATGAGGCTTTTTTTTGTAAAAGTTATAAGAAAACTGGATTCTGAGCTTCTAATTATAATGAACTTTAAGCAATGCAAGTATTGCTTAACAACAATAACTGCTGGTAATGTGGTGAAGAGGATTTTACAACTAGATTTCTCTGCACCTCCCATGACCAGCTACATAAAAGTTACCAATCTCCCCCTTTAATGGATGGTAAAGTTTTTGGTCTCTACTATTCATGTTGAGATTGGGATATTTTCCATTTAGTTACAAGGGCAGAAATTTCTGTATTGCACTCAGCTTTTCCTATTGATATAGTTTGGTATCTTTTCATCTATTTTAAATCCCAAACTAGGTGATTGTGACTGCTTTTGTTTCTTTTGGATTAGTATGGAACAGCTTCCCTAAACCTTCTGTTTTGTTTGTGCAGCATATATTATTGCACGAGGACTATCAGCTATACGTTTTACCACGAATATTGGAATCGAAAAAGATGGCAAAGTCTGGACGAACGAAGCAAAAAGAAGCAGACCTAGAGTATAGTGTTGCAAAGCAGGTAGAGAAAATGATCAGGTATTACATGCAGACTTTCTTATCTAACTTATTGATATCTGGTGACTGTGTGCCTATTTGGGAAGAAACATCACCTAAAGCTTTGCATATTAAGATCAGAAGATATGCCAACATTGTATCACCTGCCTATAATCTACCACATTGCTGGAAAATCTGCTTATAACACACATAAAAACACACTGGCAATTACTTGTATTCAGAAACTTCTACACATAGGCCATAGCTTCATTACATTTTCAGCACAAACATATTTCTTATTTGGACATAATTCAGTTTTCTCCCTTAAGCTTTCCTCTCAGAACTGTTATATATTATTTGGATCTTTTATAAAATTATGATTATACCTCTTCAAATTACCTTTTTGATGTGGTTTTTTACTGTACAGTGAGGTACACGAGCAAGCCCTTTACTCCTGTGATGGCATACACCACGAAAGGAGAGTAATGTTAAAGCAGGAAATTGGAAGAATGGTCCTGTTCTTCACTGATCAACCCAGTTTATTAGCTCCTAATATCCAGGTGTGCATGTCTATGGCATAATGAATTTCCAATATCCTCATTTGGACTATGTATCTTGTTTGAGAGAGTATGGATCAGAGAAAGAAAGGAGCAAGTAATTCACTTACATTATGTTAGACGACGGCAGGTCAACGTATATATTAAGTTTTATCTGCTGCTGGTTATGCAGATGGTTTTTTCTGCCTTGGCTTTTGCACAGAGTGAGGTTTTATGGTACTTTCAGCATGTCGGAGTAGCATCTTCTAAATCCAAAACAGCTCGAGTTGTGTCAGTAGAAAATGTAAGAAAAGTTTCTTGCAAATGTATTTTTGTCGTGGGGCTGTTCTTTGTTGGATCTGTTTATTTTATTGAAATATAATCTTTTTACCTTTCTTGATTTTTTTGGCATCTAAACACTTCATCTTTTTACTTAATTTACAATTACAGGATCCAAACGACCCAACCATTGGTTTCTTATTGGATGGGATGGACCGGCTTTGCTGTCTGGTCCGCAAGTATATTGCAGGTTAGGTTCCTTGTGGAGGAAATTTTCAGACCTTGAAGTTTATGTTGGATTTGCATGAGACTGTAAATATTTTTCCGTGTAACCTATAGCATATGGCTGAACTTTTCATTCATTGCAGTAATCAACTTCCAAAATTGATGTCAAAACATGGAATTAATTATTTTGATTCTGATCTGATGGGCCTGATAATACTTCCAACATAGCATTGTGTTGTAGAGTAGCTTTGTAGAGCCCTCCTGAGATTTTTCACTTTTATTGCAGCAATAGTGTGTCACCGCTAACATTGGTTGCTGGAAAACAAAGTGGCATAATCTGAACTCTCCTTTTTATTTGATTTATTACTGAAATCTGGAAATTTGTTTCTCTCAGCCATTAGAGGCTATGCCTTATCATACCTATCATCCTGTGCTGGTAGAATCCGTTTCCTGCTTGGCACTCCTGGAATGGTGGCACTTGACCTAGATGCTACCTTAAAGGGACTTTTCCAAAGGATTGTTCAACATCTAGAAAACATACCAAAACCTCAGGGAGAAAATATTTCCACAATCTCATGTGATTTATCGGTATGCTGTTTATTCCCTTGCTGCTCATTCTATCGACCCATAGTTTTTCCAAGTTCTAGAAATACTGTTGCTTCATCACTTCTTCAGTTTAGTTTTGCTTCTAGTTACAGATTGTTTTCTGACATTCAGGAGTTACGCAAAGATTGGTTAACCGTGTTGATGATTGTCACTTCTGCTCGTTCATCAATCAACATTAGACATTTAGAGAAAGCGACTGTATCCACTGGCAAAGAGGGGTTGCTGTCAGAAGGAAATGCTGCATACAATTGGTCCAGGTTCTCACTTTAACCAAACATCTTCTGAAAGAATGTTGTACATGCAGTCTGGTTACTTTTTAATTTGAACAAAGTTGTTGTCTTGGAAAACTTCTTAGAATCGTTTCTCTTGTTTCCTCTATGTAAAATACTCTATGGTTGCTCTTATGTTAACAACACCCCTTGACTGATCAGTACATAACGCAAAAGTTTTCGAGTATGAAAAGTTTGACACATTTTGAACATATGCAGATGTGTTGATGAGCTTGAAACTCAATTAACAAAATTTGGGGGTTTGAAGAAACTTTACTTCTACCATCTACATCTTACAGCCGTAAGTTGCATAATGTACAAAATCTTATAAGAATACAATATACTGTCAATCTGACTTAACTGGTACTGTAGGTTTTCCGCAACACCATGTTTGGGCCCGAGGGTCGTCCCCAACATTGCTGTGCTTGGCTTGGTGTTGCTAGCAGTTTCCCGGAATGTGCTTCACCAATTGTTCCAGAGGAGGTATCTTCAAAAACTCAGTGCCTCACATTAGTCAAGTCATAGTCAATAAGTGGTGTTATTTTGTTCTAGTTTTTAGTGCTAGACTTCCCGTCAGAGTCCATAATTTCAACTCTTTTACATATAGGTGACTAAAATTGGCCGTGACGCTGTTCTATATGTTGAGTCCCTTATTGAATCTATAATGGGAGGATTGGAAGGTTTAATTAATATTCTCGACTCTGATGGAGGATTCGGTTCCCTGGAGATGCAGGTTGCTACTTCTCTGTTTGCTTCTGAGCTACGAACCATAGTTTACATATTGCTCTTCTTGTATTAATTTTGTGTAAGTTTCAGCTTCTCCCAGACCAAGCAGCGAATCTCATGAACTTGACATCCAGATTATCCATTCCTTCAGCAAAGTCTCCAAAGGGTTCATATGGTTTTCATTTACCAGGCTACGAGAGCTATCCAGAAAACAACAGCTCCATCAAAATGTGAGTTTCCTTTTGTTTTATCCTCTTTTCCTCTATGCTATCTAGGTTGCAAATTTTCTATTTTCTGTTTCGATGACAGGTTAGAAGCTGCAATGCAGAGGTTGACAAATCTCTGTTCTGTCCTGAATGACATGGAGCCTATATGTGTTTTAAACCATGTTTTTGTTCTCAGAGAGGTAAAACGTCCCATTTTGGTTATATAAGTTGCTGATTTTTTAGATTCCCATACCTGAATCTTTCTCAATTCATTTCCATTTGTGATGCAGTATATGAGAGAATGCATCCTAGGGAACTTCAAAAGGAGATTGCTCACTGTCTTGAAAACTGATTCCGATCTTCAGAGACCATCAGTCTTAGAGTCACTAATCCGTAGACATACTTCCATAGTTCATCTAGCAGAGCAACATGTCAGCATGGACCTCACCAATGGCATTCGTGAAATTCTCCTTGCAGAGACCTACTCAGGTCCCGTTTCATCTCTACAGTTGTTTGAAAAACCCGCGGAACAGCAGACAGGCTCAGCTACTGAAGCTGTATGCAATTGGTACATAGAAAACATTGTTAAGGATGTGGCTGGTGCCGGAATCCTCTTTGCACCTCTTCATCGATGCTTTAAGAGCACAAGGCCAGTTGGTGGATACTTTGCCGAGTCAGTAACTGACCTCACGGAATTAAAAGCCTTTGTTCGAACTTTTGGGAGCTACGGAGTTGACAGGCTGGATCGGATGCTAAAAGAGCACACTGCAGCTCTACTGAACTGCATTGACACAACATTGCGTGCAAATCGTGAGAATCTGGAGGCAGTTGCAGGGAGTATGCATTCTGGTGATAGGATAGAAACGGAAGCGAATATAAAGCAGATAGTTGATATGGATACGATGGTTAGGTTTTGCATCCAGGCGGGGCAAGCCATTGCTTTCGATTCCCTTCTGGCCGAAGCTTCGGGTATTGTTTTAAAAGAAGGCGCTCCTCTGATTCATTCGCTGCTAACGGGTGTTGCAAATCACTTACCTGATGAAATACCGGAAAACAAGGAGATCAGGAGAATGAGAAGAGTAGCGAACTCTGTAAACGTGGCTGGTGATCACGACTTCGCATGGATCAGATTGATACTGGAAGAGGTCGGGGGTGCAACTGACGGATCATGGAGCTTGCTGCCGTATCTATTTGCAACTTTTATGACATCTAATATCTGGTATACAACTGCTTTCAACGTCGAAACTGGAGGCTTCAGCAACAACGTTCATTGTTTAGCCAGGTATGCAAATGCAATAGGCACTTGTTTTATGCAGATTACATAAAAATGATCTCAAAATCTAGAGACTAAAAAACCTTTTATCAGGTGCATATGTGCAGTGATTGCGGGAAGTGAACTCGTGAGGCTCGAAAGAGAGTATCGACAGAAACACTCACTTTCAAACGGACACATTAGCGAATCATTGGACCCCGAGGCACCAAACTACGCTTCCATCGATGCAAGCATAAAATCCACAATGCAGCTTTTCATCAAATTCTCAGCAGTAATAATTCTGGATTCTTGGAGTGAAAGCAATAGGTAATTCGAAAAATGTCACAATTTGATCAGCTCTCCCTCCCTACACATACTCATCTTGGTTTATGCAGGTCCCACCTTGTGGCGAAGCTGATCTTTCTCGATCAAATCTGCGAGATCTCACCACACATTCCACGGAGCACGTTGGAGTCTCACGTGCCTTACACCATTCTTCGCTCCATCTACAGTCAATGCTACTCGAATTCTTCCACCCCCTTCGCACAAATAAGTGGTTCTTCGCCAAGGCATTCTCCGGCCATGTCCCTTGCTCATGGATCCCCATCGCTGAGGCAACCGCGTGGCGATTCATCAACTCCACTGTCCAACACACTCGACTCGGGCTATCCCAAACCGTCGTCCACCCACGGTCAAGATCAGTATGAGATGGACAGTTTTGGTACGAGAAGCATCGATAGCAGAAATAGGAACGTCAGGCGATCCGGGCCCTTGGATTACAGCCAAAGCCACAAATCGAAATTTGCCGGAGGGTCCACGTCAACTAGCACTGGTCCCAGTCCCTTGCCCAGATTTGCTGTTTCGAGATCCGGCCCTATATCATATAAATGAAGAGAGCTGTAACAATCGTGAAGCAATTTTGTATATTTTGTACAACTTCTATTATAACATTATTTATATTCCTAGTTTAAGTGGTTTTTTTGCCTGTAATAACACTTCAATCTTAATGTAAAAATAACTCTTCTTTATGTTTTTATTTATTTAGTACTGTACATGAACATAAATTTAAATGTCACAATGGAAGGATACTAGTATTTAGTTTGTGATTCTCATATTCTACATTTTCATTTCGAGTCATAATCAACTCGATGAAGTGAATTGTATTTATGAAAAAAGACAAGGAATAATTAAGTTTCAAATAAAAGTTACAACTGACTTTGGAATGCCAGCCTCTCTTTCCATTACCCCACCTTTCCACAGGAAAAAGAAAGTCAAGAAAATGATAGTATTATGTATGCAGTATGCTTAATAATCAACTTGGATTAAAAGGTAGGACAAACAACCACATACATTAACATATTTGTACAATATTACATTACAACATGACATAACTAAGTGCTTTAATTAGAGCTATACAAGTGATTAAGTGATTATAGGGATGATCAATTGCTAACCCGTTATTTAATTGCTAACCACAACTAATTTAAAATCGTAGGATTTTAAAAAACTTGTGGTATACAATTTGCCACGTGTAATTTTTATTTTTATTAATTAAACTGAAAAAGATAAAAAAACTACCAAATTAGGGTTTTAGATGAAACTGTCAATATAGTGATTCGTAAATATCAACACAATGCTTTGAGAATGTTAACACATACTACCTCCGTCCACCAAAATTTGTCCCATTTTTCCATTTCCATCCGTCCCCCAAAATTTGTCCCATTTCACTTTTACCATTTTTGGTAGTGGACCCCATATTCCATTAACTCATTCCTACTCATATTTTATTATAAAACTAATATATTAAAGTAGGACCCACAATCCACTAACTTTTTCAACTCACTTTCCATTACATTTCTTAAAACCCGTGCCGAGTCAAAGTGGGACAAATTTTGGTGGACGGAGGTAGTAGCTTATATTGACATTCTACGGGGGTGTTCGGTTGACAAGACTAAATCTCATGATTAAATATGTATCATGTTTGGTTCATAAGATTGACCCCCACAACTTAATCCTAGATGGATAGTCTCATGATTATTAGTCATAGTCTCCACCTCCAACTAAATAATCCCACAACTTAATCCTAGATGGATAGTCTCATGATAATTAGTCATGGCAACTGAACGCCACCTACATGTATTATATTGACATATTTTATATATCATGTTGATATTGTTGCTGTACGAAAAAATTTAAAAAATTTAATTTTTTTTTTCAAATTTTGACATCGGAACATATGCAAGTGGGATCTCGTTAGAATCCTTATGAAATTTTCTTTAATTTGATATATTTTGTGCGAAAAAATAATATAAATTGAGAAAGTTATATGCATTTTAAAATTATGGGATATTTTTCAAAAGTTAGTTATACCTAATTTGTTGTAAATTGACCTTAATACCCTTATTGACGTTTTTTTTATCGTGTTGACATTCCGAGGCTAATGATCTAGACTCTTAATTTGAATATCTAATGACTATTATTTAGTTGTAGTTAAAAATTAGGTATTGAGTTAGCAATATAACACTCCCCAGTGATTATATACCTAAGAGTGTGACGGTTGTACGGTACATCCCTCATCCAGAGCAAATACCTAGGAGTACAACCGGTTGTACGATACATCTCGCATCCCGAGTAGATACATTACACCCAGTTTCACTAATGCATTACACTATGAGACAACCTAAGTGCTTTTAATTAGAGCGCTATATAAGTGATAATATCTAAGAGTGCTACCGGTTGTACGTACATCCGGCATCGCGAGCAAATCCCTAGTAGTGCAACCAAATGTACGGTACATATCGCATCCCAAGTAGATACCTAGGAGTGCAACCGGTTGTGCGATCGGAACAACCCAGTACAACTATAGGTACAACGTAGTATAGTCCTCAAGAGGCGATACTTCAACACCTCGAACATTATCGGCACACTTCCAAACAAAACCAAGAGCAGGGCGGCTGCCGCCCGCCCGTGCTCGAAGAACAACAAGCACGAGCAAAACGCCACCATCATCGCTACAATGGAGAAGAAGAGTGTCGACACGCCCACCACCATCCAAATTGGAAGTGCCGTGAGGAAGTCCTCGTCAGAGTAGCGGGACGTGAGGATCGAGAGGAACATGAGCATCGAGGTGAGCGAGGATAGCGTCGCCACCGCCTCCGACACTGGGAAGATCACGAACATCCTCTTGTTCTCCAAGATAGGGGCGCCGTTTCTGTTGTAACCGCCTGGGACGGTGAAGGCCGTTGTGAACACCACCGTCGCGATGAGCACCGTCACCACCATGCACGATTTCGCGGTTTGCTTCATGAATTTCTCCCCTTCAGCACGGAGGCCTTCGTGCTTGGCTACAAATAATTCGCGAGGCGTTTTCCCTTCTTTGTTCTTTTTATGTTTGAATGCGGGCCGTACGAGCTTCTCGACAGCCTGAGAATTTGAAGTATAGTTCATGGAGGATGACCACACATCATTAGAAAGAAAAAAGTTGATAAAGTAGAAATTTCATATTTTTTACAGGAAGGAGGGAGTATGAAATATAATAGTAGAAAATTTTGTACCTTGAACCACAGTACTTCCCTTTGCATCTGCCAAGCAGCCCCGGGAATGCAGTCGAGCTGATTTTGAGGAGCCAATTCTGCCGCCAAGTGCAATATGTTATTACCTTCATCATCTATGTATGTTGCTATCAAATCTTTCGTACCACCCAACTCATACATCAAATTGAACACATTGACGTAGCGACGCGAAACCGCAACATGAAATATGCTATGTGAGTTATCATTCACTTTGTACAATAAATTATGGTCATTTTTGAATAATTCCACTATAAATTCATCATTTCCTGACTCCGCTGCTATAAAAAATAATGTTGAAGAATCTACCGCCCTAGCTTCGTTTGCTTCAATATCTTCCGACTCAGTAGCTCCCGCTGCTTGATCAATTTCTACTGATTCAGCGGGAGTAACTATTTCAGCATGTGTTGACTCAACAACTACCGTTGTTTCAGCATGTGTTGTCTCAACAACTGTCGTTGTTTCAACATGTGCTTGCTCAATAACTCCGACCGTTTCAGTACGTGCTGCTTCAATATCTTCTTTACATAACTCAGCGGCATCCCACAAACAATTCATTAATCTTTTGGCATTACACCTTGCATTCATATCGATCGCCGATTTTTTCATGGGCAGTACTAAAAATATTAAGAAATTAAGACCTTGTCACTAAGCAGAAAAAAATTACTATAAAGAAACAAGATAATTATTGGATCCATACATAAATTACTAACCATTTCTTACAATCTTGTCCCAAAATCCTTGGCCGTTGTCACAAGAAAATGCTGATGGACTCCGCGCAAGCACTTGCAATGGTGTCTCGCCATTTATGTCTCTAGCCACAACTAACGTTTTATCTTCGTCCACGATCCTCATAGCTAAATCTAATTAATTCACACATTATAGGATGTCATACTTGAATGCAACGAATATAGTAATATAAGATGTCATAATAGAATGCAATATAGAAGATTTGAATTGCATAATGCTAATTCCAATTAAGACGACCTTACCGTACAACTCAGAGTCGATTGCTGACGTCAGCATGTTGACCTTTTCTAGTGGGGTCCACAGTCCGATATCTGAATTACGGTAGAGAAAGTCAGCCATTTCTTCAAATCCTTGCAATGCAGCCATATAGAGCGGCCAAACACCAGTTTCACCCTTAATATCCGCCAAATTTGGGTGTTTTTGTAACATAATTCGAGCAATTTCAACGTGGCCAGCAGCGGCAGCAAAGCATAGTGCAGTGCACCCATTCATGTTCAAAGTTGCCACGTCATCTATGTCGAGAATTTCCAATAATTTTGAAACGAAAGTTTCATGGCCTTCGACTGCAGCTATGTGCAGTGCGATTTCACCTCCTTCCATTATGGCGGTTTTGGCCAAGTCTTCATTTTCAGTCAAAAGCTCTTCAACATCATTCCAGTCGCCCTTTAATGCAGCTCTGTGTAGAACCCTGTCGGTCCGTTGTCTTCTTTCGCCTACTCAAATGTTCGAGAATGATTTGTTTGCCAGATTGCTCGATTTCAAATTATAGTATTAAAAATAAATTTAGGCTATAATAAAAGTGAATAATATTTATAAATAAAAGTGACAGTTATTCTTTAAGAAAGTGTATTAGTTTTCTCAATAAAAAATGACTATAGTTTTTCATAAAAATGATACTAATTTGATGAATTAAGTATATTCTTAAGGGTAAGGATCTGGGCAGAGACTTATCAAAGACCACAACACAACTCTGGGATCGTTAAAGCAATAAAAACTTATCCATTTCGTTCCATTTAAGATAATCACTTTTTTAAGATCGACATCTTGAATGTGACAGATGCAATATTATTGGACTATATTTTGCATTTTGGTTAGTTATTTTACAGATAAAAATGTAATTTTGTTCGTTTTTGTTTTATTAATAAGTCCACTAAAAATAACTAATGAAAGATGAGAGTTCGACACACTCGACCAAGTTACACTTGATTTATAAAGATATATAAATGAAATTCTTTGGCGGAGTTATACATCTGTCTCAAAATCTCGTTACTAACTATAGCTTGAAATCACATGAATAAATTAAAAAAATAAATGAACTTGTCTATATCTTGAATTTTCAGCAAACAGAATAATTTCAATGTCTGTTGAGTGTTGACCTAAGTCTTCTAGTCCACACATAACTAACAATTCCACCACAAAATGTTGAGATATACTCCCCTCGTCTCATTCAAAATGTCCACATTTCCTTTTTAATTTGTCCCATTTAAGATGTTCACTTTCTATATTTAGAATTAAATCCCTCTCTCCTCATTAATATATTCAATCACTTTTTTTGTAATCTATCACAAACAAATATTTCACCTAAAACTCCGTGCCACTCAAGAATGTGGTCATTTTCAGTGGGCCGGAGGGAGTAGTATATATACTATATTTTATTTTTATATGTATTGTATGTAATTAATGACAAATTTACATGACATGGCAAACGAAATGAATAAAAAAATCGTTGTACGGTCATATCATCACGTTTCCTATTTATTTTACTAATACTGTATTTCTCCATTTTAATTACTTTTAATAAATTAATTTTGTTTTATGACTAATTTACATTTTTTTAGAAAAAAAGGTCTTAATTCATATTCTCTCTTAAAAAATCTCCGATTTCCCATGTGAAAAAAGCAATTAAAATTAGAGAAGAATCTCAGTTATTCCATTAATTTCATGTGAAAAAAGCACTTACGATGAGATGAGGAATAACCATTTTCATTCAGATTTATCCCCTCATGTTGTCTTCCCAGTATTTTTGATATAAAAATCCCCATGGAATATTATGCAGGCTACACAAAAACAAATACATAAATTAATTCATATTTATCACAAAATAATTAAAAACTAATGCACCTAAAGAAAAGGATGAGAAACTACTGCCTTGAAGAGAGAAGAATTCAAGATCGGATTTTGCAGAGAAACTATTTTTAGAGTGAAGAAGGTTGGATTCTTCTCAATTAATGAATGTTAGTGAGTTGAAAACCCTAATTATAAAGAGAGGATCCAATAATTAATTTTTTCTTTTTGAATATTCTAATAAGCAGAAATGTCATCGTAATTTCCATATTCGTCGACCATTTGCTTTATCATCACTAGCAATTTCCACATAGTGATGAAAAATTATGACCATTGAAATATAAACCATTAATTATTAATTTTTGTCGTGTTCGCATGGTGCGGACCACACACAAGTATCGTTTCAAAACATTAAAGGGCACATTCTTAGTATTCTAACAGGACATCCCCACAATGCGGATTTTTGTGTTAATTTTGCCTTCATAAAATATTTTTGTGTTCATTTGAAGTCCTATTGATAGGTTCACTAGATATCAGAAATTGTTGAAGAAACAACAAGATCTCTCTTTTATCCCTTCCCATCAAACGAAAAATAAAGAAATGGTTAATATATTCTTTAAAAATGTCTCTAATTTACGTTTAATTTTAAAAACATTAATTTTCATGATATTTAAAAAATACCCCAAAACCTAGATTTCGGAGGTGTGACTCATCATCTCATGACTAAATTCTCGATTTTGGAATATTTTTTAAAATATTGTGAAAGTTGAGAGCGTTTATAATTTAAAATTAAGTTTTTGCAAAAATTTGGGAAACAAACCGCACATATCTCAAATAATATTTATAGTACTCCTACTAAATATTAATCCCTCCATCCCCTAGTTGAGGTGAAATCCGTACGGAGATTAAGGAAGAGATGTTGAGTGTGTTAAATAAATAGATAAAAAAATAAGAGAGAGAATAAAGTAAAAATGAATAGAATAGAATAGAATAGAGAGAATAAAGTAAGATAGAAAAGTAAAAAAGAGAATAAAGTGAAAATGACTCAACTATGAGGGAACGAAGGAAGTACTCACTTCGTTCCATAAAAAGTGATATTTTGGGATGAGACGAGGTTTAATGCATAATTAATAAAATACGAGAGATATAAATAAATAAATAAATAATTGGAACGCTGTTACTAGAGGATAAGGTATGTCTCATTAGATAAATTTTTTTTATCAAAAATAAAAATGGACTATGTTTACAGGGAAACAATGGTTGTTTTTATTTACAGGGAGTATGTATTATGTGAACAGAGAACCAATGACCCAAAAATTCATGCAGTCAAGAAAATGAAACATATTTATTTATTTATCCTAATGCTAATATTTTTGAGTGGAAGAGAATGATTCACTGACTCCATAAATAAATATATAGGTCTGTACCTAACAATCTATATATGACATCTCTACCAATTAAATATCATATGTGAATATGTGATGGATGCATCATGCATGGAATATTGGAAATTAAAGTAGTATTTGTTTTTTCGATGGAGAGAAGGGAGCTTGGGGTGGGACTGGCGGCTATATTATTTATTTTTTTTAAATATATTTATTTTGTGCTAACGTTGTTTACAACTATTAAGTAGGATTGAAACTTGAAGAAGATACTTAAAGAAGTTCTATAAAAGGGAAGTTCTGTCACAATTTAAATCAACCCAAAATACTTAAAGAAGATAATATAAAATACTAAACATGCTATAAAAGGCGAATGGTGCGTACATTGATTTTTCGATTTTGGGAAACTAGACTCTAATAGTACGTGTATTTAGGCTAACGTCAAATGCAAATTACTATATTTTTTTTCCTCTTTGGTTTGAACATAAGTGTATCGAACCCGCGGAATTTGACTAATCATACTCGACCGAATTTGCATATTAAAGCCGAAAGTGCATATGATTTTTTAATTTTTAATAGTCCATCTCTCATTAAAAGTAGGGTCATTTTCCAAATTAATATATTTGAATATTTTATGAATATAGTACTATACAATTCAGTTCAGTACTCTCTTCGTTTATTCCAAATATTATATTTTTCTTATTAGACATATCACTCAAAATAACATATATTTTTCCTAAATAACATAAGAAATAATAATGGTGGCCAATAAAATCAACCTCAACAAAGGGACAGAAAATCTATATTGTGGAAGGTGGAGGAAATTGCAGAGAGGTATATAACTTAATACAATTGGTCGATGTAGAATTCAGATATCAAATGGAATTTGAATTTGTGATTCTTTACCATAAATTTGCCTTTTTAATATAGTATAGATAGGCCCCATATATTAGTAATTTACAATAAATTAATATATGAAGAATAATTTCAAGTCGATTCAGTGGAGTTTAAGTAGGTTGTTGTGACATAATGTATTAATTGCTTTTGATTGTATATATAGATTGAATCTTCACACCACATGTGATATCATAGAGTAGTTTTTATATATTCATGAACATTTGCATTTTATAATAATCTAAAGATTATTTCTTTATGAAGAAAAGATTCTTTGTCATATCCACATTCCATTCACACAATACTAGGGGTGCTTAATCGGTTCTCCGGTTCTCGGTTAACCGGAATCGGAATCGGAACCGGCCGGTTAATTGAGGAATCGGAACCGAAAAAAATCAGTATTGGTTCCGGTACCGGTTCTAACTTTTTAAATAAAATCGGTTCCGGTTCCGAACCGGAACCGACCGGTTCCTAACCGGATTATAATCCAATTTTATTTTTTTTATAATTTAATATACTAATAAATCTAATTTAATTGAATTAATTTTGAATTAAAGTAAAATAATTTAAAACATTGAGTGATTGTTAGATTTAAACATTGTTAGATTTGCGAGCTCTGAAGTATTTAAAATGTTTAAACCGTAATACTTTGAATCTATAATTATTTCCCCAATCCATTTTTTATGAACAAACTAGAATGAGTAGAACATCATAAGTTTGTTTTATTAATTTCCAAAAGAACTTTTACAAATACAATATCATTTCATATGATAGAAATTTAACTTTATAACAAATTTATGTAATAATTCATTTAACATACGATTTTAACGTGTTTGTGAACAATTTATTAACTGTTCCGTTATAAAGCAAAAAATCACAACAAGGTTAATTAGTATTGGAAATTCCATTGAATATTTGTTTAGCCAGAAAAAGAGAAAATGGAATTAAAAAATTGCTAACATAAACTAGTCCGACCTAGTACACTTGGCATCACTCTTATCCATATATGAATATTATTGTATTGTTGGTTTGTATTTTTGTGTATTTATTTGAATTCTTAAGGATTATTTGTTATATTTCTAGATGTTGGATTTTTTTTTTAGTATTGAACTATTTAAAATTATTAATAAATTCGACTTAAAATTACACATCGGTTCCGGTTCGGAACCGGAATCGACCGGTTCTTAACCGGCCAGTTCCAAACCGGAACCGATCGGTTCCGGTTCTAGGATTTATAAAAATTTAAAATCAGTTAAACGGTCAACCGATCCGGTTAGAACCGGAACCGGCCGAATAAGCAGGCCTACACAATACCACACACACATGAAATTAAGAGCGACAAATCGTGCAGGCTTTGTCATTATTAGAAGGTCTAACTCAAACCCGACCTGTTAAGGAAATTCTCAAATATTGGACTTGGTTCTGTCTTTGAGTCCAAACCCTTCTAAATTCAAAATTCCACCAATGTCAAGCAATTTAAACGAGTCATTGTCAAATATTCTCGAGAAGGTAGAAGAAGATCACTGAGGATGGTGGAAGAAGATAAAACGTAAGCCACGACTAAAGATGGCTACGGGCGAGACACTTTTGCAAGTGCAAGCGCGGAAGCCATTGATATTTTCTTGTGACAAAGACCAAGGATTTTGGGACAAAGTTAATTACAAGAAATTGTTAGTTGTGTACATCATTTATTTACAATTCCTACTATGATTTAGATAGCTAGATCAAGAAAATTGTGTTTTGTGTATAAATTCGTATGGTAATGTGACAGGAGTATAAATTAGAAATACGATCGACTAAATTCTAACTTTTGTTTTCTTTTTCTCCATGTGTCTATTAACAATATTTAATTCATCAAAATATTTTTAGTATTAGTCTACGTGAAGAATTCAAATACACACAACATGAAAGTAAACTGTGAAGTCTAAACAATAGTGGAGTGAATTTTTGTGGGATGCTGTTGAATAGTGTGGAGTGAATTTTTATGGGATGCTGTTGAATAGTGTATGCAAGATGTCGAAGCCGCCGCTCCAGATTTGTCGGAATTATTGTTCATAGCAGCAAAATCGGGAAACAACGAATTCTTGGTGGATCTATTAAAATACGACCACAATTTACTGTACAGAGTAAACAAGGACAGACACAATATATTTCATATTGCGGTATTCGATTGCTACGTCAATGTGTTCGAGCTGCTGGTGAGGAGCAAATTTTCCCGCCAAATGCAACATGTTGTTACCATTAGCATCTGGGTTGCTATCAAGTCTGTGGTACCATCCAACTTATACATCAAATTGAACGCATTGACGTAATAGCATGAAAACACAACACGAAATATATTGTGTCTGTCCTTGTTTACTCAATATTTTAATAGCTCCACCAAGAATTCACCATTTTTCGTTTTTGTCGATATGAAAATATTTTTCCTCTTTTAAGTAATACTACTAACTAACTAGTACATCAAGAAGTCCAATATTCATATATCCGTCAAATTAGCAGTATTGATATAAGGAGCAATGGGATAATACCTATTTGGGAATAATGTATTCTTTTCTTCAAACCCTGGTGAGTCCAATTCCTAAATATATTGGATATGTTGATTGGAAATAGAATGCATTATTCCCAAATAGGACTAGTGCCATCAATATATTTCCCATCAAATATATCCAATATTTAGAAATTGGACTCACAGGGTTTGGAAAATATAATTCATTATTCCCAAATAGCTAGGTATTCTCCCATTGTTGCTTATATCAATGTTTTTCAATTTTGTCGCTATGAACAAATACATTACACCGCTACATATGACCACAATTTCCATGTTAATTTCTTAAGATTTTTCCTCTTTAAGTAATATTACTAACTAGCTAATACATCAACAAATCCAATATCACTATATATATCAGTTAAATTAGCCGAATTGATACAAGGAACAATGGGATAATACCTATTTAGGAATAATGTATTTTATTCTTCACACCCTAGTGAGTCCAATTCCTAAATATATTGGATATATTGATAGGAAATAGAATTCATTATTTATTCTGCCCTCTTTTTATAAAAATGATAAAAAATAGTTAAAATAGAGAAATGGTAAAGTAAGAGAGACAATAATGTAGATAAGATTTTTCTCTATATTATTCTCTCTTAATTTATCATTTCTCCTCTTTAACTATTTCTTATAATTTTTACAAAAAGAGGGCAGAAAAGTCAATGGGACTGCTAAAGCGGGACGAATGGAGTATAAATTTCAAAACTTTGAATAAAAGGTAGGACTACCAACCTCATACATAAACATTGTGGATGCTCTAATAATCAGCGCCGGGAATCGGCTAGCCGGTCGCTCGCCGACCATTGTGGATCCTCTAATAATCAACTTTGAATAAAAGGTAGGACTACCAACCTCATGCATAAACATATTTGTACACTACTACATTACAATATGACATAACTAGGTGCTTTAATTAGAGCTATATAAGTGATAATACATAAGAGTGCAACTAGTTGTACGGTGCATCCTGAGCAAATACCTAGGAGTGCAACCAGTTGTACAGTACATCCCGCATCCCAAGCAAATTCCTAGGAGTGCAACCGGTTGTGCGACCGGAACAACCAAGTACAACTATAGGTACAAAGCAGTATAGTCTTCAAGAGATGATACTTTAACACCACAAACATTATCGGCACACTTCCGAAGAAAGTCAAGAGCAGTGTCGCCGACACCCAACCGTGCTCGAAAAACAGCAAGCACGAGCAGAACGCCGCCATCATCGCCACGATGGAGAAGAAGAGCGCCGACACACCCACCACCATCCAAATCGGCAGCGCTTTGAGGAAGTCCTCGTCGGAGTAGCGGGAAGTGAGGATCGAGAGGAACATGAGCATCGAGGTGAGCGAGGAGAGCATCGCCACTGCCTCCGACAGAGGGAAGATCACGAACATCCTCTTGTTCTCGAGAATTGGGACGCCGCTATTGTTGTATCCGCCGGGGACAGTGAAAGCCGTTGTGAACACTACGGTCGCGATCAGTATCGTCACCAGCATACACGATTTCGCGGTTTGCTTCATGAATTTCTCCCCTTCCGCTCGTATACCTTTGTGCTCGGCTACAAATAATTCGTGAGGCGTTTGCCCTTTCTTATTCTTCTTGTGTCTGTAAGAGGGCTGTACGAGCTTCTCGACCTCCTGAAAAGTTTTATATTTTCATGTTACATCTCGTATCTTTCGATATAAAGTGAAAGACTAACACGAAAAATCCAATGTAGTATCGCATTTCATACCTTGAACCACAGTACTTCCCGTTGCATCTGCCAAGCAGCCCCGGGAATAGTGTCAAGCTTATTTTGAGGAGCCAATTTTCCCGCCAAGTGCAATATGTTATTACCTTCATCATCTATGTACGTTGCTATCAAATCTTTGGTACCACCCAACTCATACATCAAATTGAACACATTGACGTTGCGACGCAAAACCGCAACATGAAATATGCTATGTGATTTTTCGTTAACTTTGTACAATAAATCATGGTCGTTTTTGAATAATTCCACCAAGAATACATCATTTCCCGCATCCACTGCTGTAAAAAATGATGTCGAAAAATCCGTAACCCTATCTTCATCTGCTTCAATATCTGCTGACTCAACATGAGTTGTTGGTTCAACATGTGCTGACTCAACAACTACTGTTGCTTCAACATGTGCTGGCTCAACGGCTCCTCCTATTTCAATATCTTCTTTACATAATTTAGCAGCATCCATCAAATAATACATTAATCTTTTGGCATTACACCTTGCATTCATGTCGTCAATCGCTGTCTTCTTCATACAGGGCAGTACTAAATATATTAGGTAATTAAACCCTTGTCATTATGTTGAAAAAATTATAAATCCTATATAACCAAAAAAAGAAAACAAGATAACGATTGGATGATTGGATCCATACATAAATACTAACCATTTATTGCAATCTTGTTCCAAAATCCTGGGCCGTTGTCACAAGAAAATGCAGATGGACACCGGGCAAGCACTTGCAACGGTGTCTCGCCATTTATGTCTTTAGCCACAGCTAACGTTTTATCGTCGCCCACGATCCTCTTAGCTAAATCTAGTTAATTCACACATTATAAGATGTCATAATAGAATGCTATGAGTACAATATTGCTAATGCCAGTTAAGACGACCTTACCGTACAACTCAGACTCAATTGCTGAAGTCAGCATGTTGACCTTTTCTAGTGGGGTCCATGATCCGAGATTTGACTTATGGTAGAGAAAGTCAGCCATTTCACCAAATCCTAGCAATGCAGCCATATAGAGCGGCCAAACACTATTCTCACCCTTGATATTTGCCAAATCTGGGTGTTTTTGTAACATAATTTGAGCAATTTTAGTGTGTCCAGCAGCTGCAGCAAAGCATAGTGCAGTGCACCCTTTCTCGTTCAGAGTTTCCATGTCATCTATTTCAATATTTTCCAATAATTTTGTGACAAAAATTTCATGGCCTTCAACTGCAGCTACGTGCAGTGCAATTTCACCTCCTTCTGTTATAGCGGTTCTGATCAAGTTTTCGTTTCTGCTTAAAAGCTCCCAAGCAGCATCCCAGTTGCCCATCAGTGCGGCTCGGTGTAGCGCAACGGTATCGGTCGATGGTCTTCTTTCACCTGCTTGAATGTTCGAGAATGATTCGTTAGATTGCTCGATTTAAAAGACCTTGTGGAATTTTAAATCTAATTAAACTGAATCATTATAGGCTATAGTAAAAGTGACATTTTGATAATACTATTTACTATAAATAAAAGTGACTGTTATATTGAATGAAATTGGCGGTTATTCTTTAAGTACTACTATTAATTAGTGTTCTCAACAAAAATTTGACAATTAATTTTTATAAAAATGCTAATTCTAAAGGGGTAGGGTCTGGGTCAGGCCGACGCGACCCAATCACACCATGAGGCAGGGTCTGAACAAAGACTGGGACTCAACACTAAGATCGCTAAAGCAATTATTTAATAATTCTCCTTTCGTCTCATTTAAGATAATTGATACTTTCTTATCGACAGATTCCTTTAGGCAGAGTTGTTGAATGTGATGAAGTAGGGATTTTTTGAGGAATACTCCCTTCACCCCACATTACTTGAAGCGTTTAATTTCGACACGAGATTTAAGAAAGTTAAGCTTAGTGAGTTAAATAAAGTACGAGAATAAAGTAAGAGAGATGAGTGAGAGTAAAGTCAAAGAAAGAATAAAGTACGTGCGATTAAATGTTTTGTTTTTAGAAAAAAAAGAAATGACTCAAGTAACTTGGACAACCAAAAATGGAATACGATTCAAGTAACTTAGGACAGAGAGAATATTTTAATGAGGATATCACATATTGGTTGAAACATCTTGAAGGGACAGATGAGTAGTACTCCCTCCGTCCCAGATAATTTGTCTCAATTTTCCATTTCGGTCCATCCTACATAATTTGTCCAATTTCACTTTTTACCATTTTTAAGTAGTGGATCCCATATTCCACTAACTCATTTCTACTTATATTTTATTATAAAACTAATATATAAAAGTAGGACCCACATTCCACTAACTTTTTCAACTCACTTTTTATTATATTTCTTAAAACCTGTGCGCGGTCAAAGTGAGACGAATTATCCGGGACAGAGGGAGTATTTTGTATTTTTGTTTAATTTTTACATATACAAATGTAATTTTGCTCGTTTTTGTTTTATAAAGTCCACTAAAAATAACTAATGAAAGATTAGAGAGATCGACACACTCGACCAAGTTATGCTCGATTATCAAAGATTTATAAATGAAATTCTTTGGCGCAGTTCTACAAATATGTCTCATAAATTTCGTGACCAACTATAGCTTGAAAACACATGAATAATATCCTATTTTATCTCGAATTTTCAGCAAACAGAATAATTTCAAAATGTCTATTGACCTAAGTCTCCAGTCCACACATAACTAACAATTCCACCCCAAACTGTCGAGATATAGTTTTTTTTTTATGTGTGTGTTATATTTAATGACAAATTCTTTACGGTCGATGTATTATCACTTTTCCTATTTAGTTTACTAGTTCAATTTTTCCATTTTACTTTTAAAAATAAATTAATTTGTTTTATGACTAATCAAAGTATTTTTAGATAAACGTCTCAATTAATATTTCCTCTTAAAAAACCTCCAATTTTCCCTTAATTTCATGTGAGAAAAAGCTCTTAATTACGATTAGAATCATTTCATTAATTTCATATGAAAAAAAAACACTTACGATCGGATGAGGAATAACCATTTTCATTCACATTTTCATGTTGTCTTCCCAGCATTTTTGAGACAAAAATCCCCACGGAATAATATGCAGGCTACACAAAACAAATACATAAATTAATGCATATTTATCACAAAATAATTAATTAACAATTAATGCACCTAAAGAAAAAGGGTGAGAAACTACTGCCTTGAACAGAGAAAGAGAGAAGAATTCAAGATCGGTTTTTGCAGAGAGACTATTTTTAGAGAGAACAAGGTTGGATTCTTCTCACTTAATGTTAGTGAGTTGGAAAACCCTAATTATAAAGAGAGTATCCAATTAATTTATTTTTTTCTTTTTGAATATTCTAATTTGCAGAAATGTCATCGTAATTTCCATATTCGTCGACAGATTTGCTTTATCATCACTAGCAATTTCCACAAGGTGATGAAAAAATTATGACCATTGAAATATAAACCATTAGTTATAAAGTTTTGTCGTGTTCGCATGGTGCGGACCACACTCAAATATCGTTTCACATATCTAAAGGGCACATTCTTAGTATTCTAAGAGCATCCGCCCGATGCATCGGACGTGCTATCGTCCGCCACTGTAGCAAGGCGGACGATGCCCGATGCATCGTTCGCGGACAATGTGCCTCGGAACACGCATCGTCCGCGGTATTGTCCGCCCTATTAGGGGTCATGCGGAAGATACCGCAGACGATGTAACACGTTTTCCTTTTTTTTTTTAATTTTTTTTAATTTTTATCTATATATACCTCACATTTCTCATTCCATTTTCCACGCTTTTCTCTCCTATCTCTCATCAATTCTCTTTTCCCCACACACCAATCTTTCTTTCACTAAAAAAATGAGACCCGACGACGACTGGAGTACCTTGGAGGGCCTTATTCGATTGCGTTCATTAGGCTGCGGCAGAGTGCTTGGCCGAAATGGAGCGCGAGCGTGAAGCGGCGGAGCAGGTCCAAGCTCAAAGCCGATTTGACGTTAGACGATTGTCCGCCGCGAGCACGACTTAGCTCACTAACGTCTGTTCGCAGACTATTTTGCCGAGGAACCACGGTGGGGCACGACGGTTTTTCACCGTAGGTTTAGAATGCGGCGGGATCTTTTTCTCCGCATTGTCCACACAGTAGAGGCACGTGATCAATACTTCCAGAAGATGGCATCGGCAGACCCGGACTTACGCCGGTGCAGAAGTGCACAATTGCGATCCGTCAATTGGCCTACGGTACCACGACGGACATGTTTGACGAGTACCTTCACGTCGGGGAGACAACTGGCCGCGAGTGCCTAAAGAAATTTTGTAGGGGAGTTGTGGAGGCTTTCCGCAACACATATTTGCGAAAGCTGACTACTGAAGATTGCTAGGCCCTGACGAACATGCATGAGACGGTGCACGACTTTCCTGGAATGCTAGGGAGCATAGATTGTATGCACTGGGAGTGGAAGAATTGTCCGACGGCGTGGAAAGGCCAATTTACTAGTGGATACAAGGGCAGCCACCCGACGATGATCCTCGAAGCCATCGCTGACCATTGGCTTTGAATCTGGCATGCTTACTTTGGTGTGGCAGGGTCGAACTGTTGGGGCTACCGCAGCGGAAGACACGGAAAACAAACAGGTCCTTAACGGATCTATTTAGGTGATTATGCATTCGACTCCAATTTTATGCAATAAACATAGATCTATAGATACAACATCAGATCAACACATAATCATGTATATTTGATGTAGATTCGATTGTTACCTCATAATCCGACATCGGATTGACATTGCTTGCTGCACCACCCGGAGATCCTTGGTTTATCGACCATGTATCTTCCATACTATTCCCTTGTCTTTGATCATCCATCCGTGTGGGCGGATCTTGAATAATCAACAAATAGCTTTGAAGAGATCTAAAGAAAACCAATCACAAACTCGATATTGTCTTGATCTAATCCTATGAATTAGGATAGAACAAGAACAAAACAAAACCCTAATTCTCCCACGTGCCAAGGCACGAAAACCGAGGCAAGGAGAGAGAGAGATAGCCGGCGACGGCTACTAGGGTTTTGGGGAGGAGAGTTGTGTTGAATGGAGTGCTAGGGTTTTCCATACTCCTCACTATTTATAATAGAGTTAATGGGCTAGTAAGGGGATCAATGGAATGATTTAAGTGTTGGGCTCACCCATTAGATAAATTACTAATTAAATCAAATGACCCATGATTTAATATATTATCAATGGAATATTATTTTGTTCCACTAAAGAATAATATTGCACTCCCACTTAAATCACCAAAATACAAAAAACTTGGGTCCATTTTATTTTATAATATTTTCCGCGTTTAAGATTATCTTGATCCGTCAATTTAATTCTTTTGTCTGCTATGTGACTAGAATTAAATTAATTCTCCAAAGAGTTTTCTAGTTTGAAACTTTATTTATTATTCGTGGAATAAATTCCTACTGCGCAGTTTTCTGAATAATAAATTCCCTTTTCAAACACCTCTTGGGGATCACCCCTTAGGGATTTAATCATACAATACTGGGCACGTGAATTCTATGAAATAATATTCCATTACCTTCATGTTATTCAATTACCACCACCCAAGATATCATGAACTTGAGTTACGTACAAACTCTCACATTGATAAGTCAAAATGGCGTATGACTGAATAAACAATATTGATATTAATTCCATAGACTAGAAAATACTAAAATTTCTGAAAAATATTCTTACAGTAGATAAAAATAAAGAATACATTTCATATTAGATCCTTTCAGTGCTTTACCACACCGGTGTTACTAATCCCGTCTTAGGTAAGAGAGAATTATCACAAACACCGCAACCGTACCAATAGGTAGCCAAAGCCTATCTAGGTTGTGAATACGTTTTTCTTCTTACTAGATCTGGTCAAGTCCCCTACTGGAAAACTCACGAGGAGATTAATCGAATTTCCCTACTTGACCTTCTTAGTAAAAAGCCTTAGACTTATTTATCATATTTCAATAATAAACCATTATATTATATTATTTATTCTCAAAATTAGGTAAACAAGTGGACGTGCCGTTTCTCGTATACATGCACAAGCTGACTGTACAAAGGCATGTACGCTCGAAGCATCTTTTAGTATACAAACCCCAACACGAACAACGACATCAACGTCCGGAACTCATCGTCTCTCTTCACCTAGCAATGCAATGGCTATGGAAGAGTGCAAGTAACATGGGACAGAGGGAGTACAAAAGATAAATAAAATGATATAGGGCGGAGTATATGGCCGGATATAGAGCATCCCACTGTAGGTGGATGGGTAGGAGGATAAAATGCTGATGTGGCGGAGGGTAGAGCGCCCAATAGGGTGGACGATAGGGCGCTCCATTGTGGATGTTCTATTAGGACGTCCCCTCAATGCGGATTTTTGTGTTAGTTTTGCCTTTATTATTTATTTTTGAGTTAAATTTTGAATCCTACTGACTGGTCCATCAGATATCAGAAATTGTTGAAGAAACAACAAAATCTTTCATTTATTCCTTTTAATCGATCGAAAAAATAAAGAATTGGTTAATATAAAAAATGTCTCTAATTTTAGTTTAGTTTTAAAAACATTTATTTTCACGATATTTAATCATCTCGTGACTAAATTCTTGATTTTGGAAAATTTTTCAAAATATTGTGAGAGTTGAGGGGCGAGAACATTTATTTAAAATTAAGTTTTTGAGAAAATTTGGTACACAAACCGCACTAATCTCAAATAGAAATGTATTGTAGAACTACTAAATATTACTTATTTCTTTCCAATAAAAGTGACATTCTTGGGTGGTAACGCATATCTGCTAAAATACTCCCTCCGTCCCAAGGAAGATGATCCCTTCCTTGGGCGGCACGGGATTTTATGCAGTTCTATTTTGTGTGGTAAGAGGAGAGAGTAAAGTAAGAGAGAAGGAATAAAGTAGAGATAAAAGTATTTCCATTTTAAGTAATGGATCATCTTGATTGGGACAAACCAAAAAGGAAAGTGGGTCATCTTCCATGGCACGGAGGGAGTAAGAGATATAAACAAATAAATGATTAGAACACTGTTAATAAAGAATGAGGTCAGTCTCATTAGAGAAAATAATAACTAAAAATAGTAAATGACTATTTACAAGACGGATCAAAATGGAAACAATGTTTGTTTTTATGGAACAAAGAAAGTACTCCATCTGTCCCATTCAAGATGGCCATATTCTTGAGTGATCATCTTGATTGGGACAAACAAAAAAGGAAAAGTGGCCATTTTGAATGGGACGGAGGAAGTACTGTATTTATGAAAACAGAAAACCAATGACCAAAATTTCATGTAGTCAAGAAAATGAAACTTATTTATTTATTTATTCTAGTACTAATAAGTTTTCAAGTAAAGAAGAGAATGATTCACTGACTTCATAAATAAATACTCCCCCCATCCCAAGATAATCTGCTCACATTTCTTTTTAGGACGTTCCAAGATAAGGGCATCCATAATGGGGCGGAGGATGCGACGCCCTATGCCCCGCCCTATGCACCGCCACATCAGCATTTTATCCTCCGCCCCTGCCACCTGCAATGGGGTGGACCATAGCCCGCCCTAAGTCCTGCCCTAAGCTTTTTATTTATTTTTTGAATATTTAAAACACTACAAAAACAAAAATTGGAGAAAACAACTTCATTCCATTCAAAGTTCAAATTTTACATTACGAAATAAAAAAACTACAAATCCTCAATGGCCTTGGCGCTTCCAAACTTCTTCAATCATGTCGTTCATCAGCGCTGCATGGTCTTGTTGGCTGCGCATTGAGGTCTGTCTCTCTAGAACCTCACCGAAGCCCATCGGTAATCCTCGAGTGACAGGCGGGGTCACCGTGCTGGAGCTAGATCCGGCTTCATCATCGATCCAATCGGTGACATGTCCAACTTCTTGTTCGACTATCATGTTGTGCAAGATGATGCACGCATACATGATATCGGCGATGACTTCCTTGAACCACACATGCGCTGGATCTTTCACTATTGCCCACCGCGATTGGAGCACACCAAAATCCCTTTCCACATCCTTCCGCGCAACCTCCTGCTTTGCCGCAAACAACACTCTCCTCTGCCCAATTGGGCAGCTGATCGTCTTCACAAAGACATGCCACCTTGGGTATATTCCATCGGCCAAGTTGTACCCCATATGATATCTACGGCCGTTGGCAGTCAACTCGATGGACAGGCCGCAACCCCTGCATTGATCGGCGAAGAGGGTGGACGAGTTGAGAACGTTGATGTCGTTGTTCGACCCGGCTACACCGAAGTATGTGTTAGAGTTTGTATACTAGAAATCACGTTTCGAGTGATTGAATACCGTAAAACTCTTATTTTATTTTCCAATGAATAAAACAGATTATTTTTGTCATAATGTTGTTATGTTTTACATTTAATGGATGTTTATGCATGTTTAAATGTATAAGTTACCTTAACAAAGTCTAAGTCTTTGTTTTAGTAGACCGGTTGTGGACGGCGTCCACTTTAAGGTAACACGGTCAGTCCTAAACAAAGAAAAATATGAATTTCACAACCTAGTTGGAATTAGACTATCCATCGAGAAAGGTTGCAATGTCGGTCCGCATATTTCTAAGCCTTACTGAAAAAAGATGACATTGGTGTGGTATAGCACTGAACGAATCTAACAAGCAAGACTTGTCCTTAGGCTATTTATTGAAAGGCGAGGTCTTGATAAATATTTGTTTATTAATCAATGTAGGTTAGCATTGAGCATACGGTATTGATTATGCATTACTTTGACTTATCAAATGGTGCGGTTTTTCGTAACCCAATGATCCTGATATATTGGGTAGTGGTGATTAATATCTAGCGGTGCTAGGATTGCTATTATGTTGAATCGTGCGCGAGAGTGAGTCTCGTTTGATAATGTCCTCAAGAGGAGCGCGAAACAAGGTTTTATTATTCGGAACCTAGCTAGTTGGAGTTTGATTACTCTATGAATATTAAATAAGTGTTTCATGCTAAGTCCACTCTTGGAATTAATAAGAAGTTAATTAATTAAGACCATAGCAGACACTAATTAATTAATGGACATTTTTATCTTAAGCGCGAGAAATGAAAGTTAAACGGAAACCCGGATTACTTATAATTTCGGATTTGGATGGGGAGAGTTCAATATTACTTCTGTAGTGGCTGCTCGTAATATCCAATTAAAGCTTATATTAAATTGTGGGTTCAATTTAATTAGTTAAAAGTAAATTGGATGAGCTCATATCCAAAACCTTCCATAGATCCCCGTCTGGACCCAAAAGGAACTTAATATAAATAGAAGAATAAGGGAGACAGAAATCATAAGTTTTAATACTCAAATTTTCATCCCCCCCCCCCTATAGAGTGGAGCTCGAATTTTTTGTCCTATTCCCAAAAGAATTTCTTCTGTCTTCTTTATTTAAGTCCTAGTATTCTGGTGAGATCAACCCACACTGATATCGGAGTACAGTTCGGGAACCAGAGAGAAGATTTGTGGTCTAGTATTCAAAGCATCACGTGGAGAAGCTTTCGCTAGCCATCTTCAATTCTTTGGAGAATTAATTAGGTATTATTTCTGCTCCGTAGAAAAGCATGTTTTATGTTTCAATATTCTTAAAGCATGATTAATTCAAATTATGAGCATGATACATGTGAGAATTACGCGAATAGATTTTGTCTAAATAATATGCTAAATAGATCTGATTATTATGTGATTTATTTGTGCGATTAATAATTTTTAAATTATGTTAATCCGTCGCACCGCTTTCGCTGCCAGTTCCTTCAGTATGCATGCCAGATCCATAGGCGATGGTCCGTGACGACTTCGAGGATCATCGTCGGGTGGGTGCCCTTATAGCCACTGGTAAATTGGCCTCTCCACGCCGTCAGACAATTCTTCCACTCCCAGTGCATACAGTCGATGCTCCCTAGCATTCCAGGGATGCCGTGCACCGTCTCGTGCATCCTCATCAGGCTCTGGTAATCATCAGCAGTCGGGGGTCGCAAATATGTGTTGCCAAAAGCCTCCACAACTCCCCTACAAAAATTCTTTAGACAACTGCGGCCGGTTGTCTCCCCGACGTGAAGGTACTCGTCGAACATATCCGTTGTGGTGTCGTAGGCCGACTGACGGATCGCAACCGTGGACTTCTGTAACGGTGTAAGTCCGGGTCTGCCGATGCCGTCTTCCCGATACCGGAAGTACTCATCACGTCCCTCCAACGTCCGGACAATGCAGAGAAAAAGATCCCGGCTCATTCTAAAATGGCGGTGAAAAACATTCGGGCCCCACCGTGGATGCTTGGCACTGCGAACAGACGTTTGTGAGCTACGCCGTGCTCGCGGGGGACATACGTCCGACGTCGAATCGGCCGAGGGACCCGCGCCACCACAGCCGCCTCCGCCTCTGCCTCTGCCTGCTCCCGCTGCATTTGTGCCAAGCATTCTGCCGCGGCTTCATTAACGGCATCGAACAAGGCTCGAGTCAAGACCCGTCTGCAGCCTTCCGATGTACCCAAATTGTCGCCGTCGGGATTCAATTTTTGTAGTGAGAGAGATGAGAGAAGATAATTGATAGGATATGTGAAATTGGGGTGTTTGAAATGGTAGAGAATTATGGTGTTTAAATAGGAAATTTTTTTGAAAAAAACAAAAAAAAAAACGCGTGTGCATTGTCCGTCGCATCGTCCGCGATGCCACAGTTGGCGGACGATGGAGGAGCCATCGTCCGCGTAGCCACAGTGGCGGACGATGCATCGTCCGTCGCATCGTCCGCCCCATTGTGGATGCTCTAAGTGATCTATTTCCATTTTTGGTATTCTCTTTCTTACTTTTGCTCTCTACTTTATTCACTCTCTTATTTTATTCACTTTCCACTTACTAACAAAACCTTATTTCCTTAAATCCCGTGCAAAAATGTTTTTACTCATTTTGGGATGGAGGAAGTACAATATAGGTCTATACCCAACAAACAATATATCACATATCAATCTCATGGTCCGTCGCATTGTCCGCCCCATTATGGATGCTCTAGTGATCTATTTCCTATTTTTTTTTATTCTCTATCTTACTTTTTTTCTCTACTTTATTCACTCTCTTATTTTATTCACTTTCCACTAACTAATAAAACCTTATTTCCTTAAATCCCGTGCCAAAAAGTTTTTACTCATTTTAGGATGAAGGAAATACTGTATAGGTCTACGTCCAACAAACAATATATCACGTATCAATCTCTCTTTGAACAAAAGTTTTTACTCATTTTGGGATGAAGAACCTATTATATAGGTCTACACCCAACAAACAATATATCACATATCAATCTCTCATTAATGTTGTCTGCTACCAATTAAATATCATATTGTGATAGATCATAGATGCATCATGCATGGAATATTGGAAATTAAAGTGGGGTCAATGCTTTTGTGATGGAAATACATAACACATGGGGTGGGTGGGACTGACGGCTATATTATATATTTTCTTTAATATATTTATAAAATGTTAACGTTGTTACAACTGTTTAAGTTGGATTGGAAGTTCTGTCAACACTTTAAATAAACACAAAAATTATGACCATTGAAATATAAACCATTAATTATTAATTTTTGTCGTGTTCGCATGGTGCGGACCACATGCAAGTATCCTTTCATAATATCTAAGGGGACGTCCCCACAATGTGGATTTTTGTGTTAATTTCGAATCCTACTAATAGGTCCACTAGTTATAAGAAATTGTTGAAGAAATAACAAGATCTTTCTTTTATCCTTAACTGATGAATATATTCTACAAAAATGTATCTAATTTTCGTTTAATTTTAAATATATTCTTTTTTCACGATATTTAAAAAATGCCCCAAACCTAGAATCCGGAGATGTGACTCATAATCTCGTGACTAAATTCTTGATTTCGGAATATTTTTCAAATATTGTGAAAGTTGAGAGCATCTATAGTTTAAAATAAAGTGTTTGCGAAAATTTGGGACACATATCGCACTTATCTCAAATAAAAATTTATAGTATTACTAAATACTATTACTCACTTCATTCCATAAAAGCAATAATTTTGGGTTGATAGGAGGTTTAGTGCATAATTGATAAAATAAGAGAGATATATAAATAAATAAATGATTGGAATGCAATTAGTGGAGAACAAGGTCTGTTTTATTAAAGAAAAAAGTTATCAAAAATCGAAATTAATTATAATTATAGAATGGATCAAAATGGAAAGAATGACTCTTTTATGGAACTATAGAGAATCTGTTTTATGAGAACGGAGAACCAATGACCAAAATTGCATGCAATAAAGAACATGAAACATATTTATTTATTTATTTATTCTAGCACTAATATTTTTAAGTGAGTGAAGAGAATGATTCACTGACTCCATAAATAAATATGTAGGTCTGTTGCCTAACAATCTATATGACACGTCAATCTCTTTAGAGCATCCACTATAGGAGGACCGCGACTTCCTATAGTGAGCGTCATGGGCTTTGGTTTGGGGGGTTGGCGCCCATGAGAGGGCCACTCTGGTGGCCTTGCCGCGGCTCTTGGGCGGGCGCCACGGCTCTCCCTATTCCGATTTTTTGTTTTGTTTTTTTAATTTTGTGCTAATTTTATGGAGATGAATTTTGGAGAAGATGAAGTATGGAGAGAGAGAGGGACGATGGTTTTCAAAAATTAATTAATTTGGCATTAATTTAGGAAATAAATCATCTCTAAAACTAAATTTCAATTAAAATTAGTCAACTTTTTAATTAAGGATTGTGATTTCAATTCACATCCTAATTATGGAAATAATTAAAATTCAAATTTTCAGTAATATATTTACATGTAATTGTCAACTTTTTTTAATTAAATTATATTTTTTTATAATTATTATAGTTCGATATTTTTTATTGTAGTTAAATTAAAATATACACAAAATGAAAAAAAAAACAATGTATTTGATGGCTTGGAGTTATCCACTATAATGTAAAATAAGTTTTTTCATACTTTGTGGCTTGACCCGGTCAACTACAATGGACACTCTAATGATATTAAATATCATATAAATATGTGATAGATGCACCATACATGGACTATTGGAAAGTAAAGTGGGGTCAATGCTTTGCATATATGTACTAGTATTTGTTTTATTCGATGGAGATCCTTTACTTGGGGTGGGGCTGTGACAAACTCATATTTTAGGCTTGTTTTATGGGTGATTAAAGAGTACTTTTGATGGTTTAAGATGTTAAATACAAGTTTTTTCACCGCATATACACTAATTAGGTGAGTTGATGGGTTTGTCGTAGTTTTGTGATGAAAACAGGTTGAAACGAGCCGAAGCTGAAATTCGAGGAGTTCTCCAGGAGGAAAACCCGACCGGGTGTTTTCCATCTCTCGGAAAACCCGGTCGGGTGTTTTGCAAAATAGCGGGCTTCGGGAAGAAAACCCGGTCGGGTGTTTTATCACCTACAAATCACCCGACCGGGTGTTTGCTAATTTGCCCTGATTTTCACTCCGAGTATAAAAGGGGTTCTAACTCAATTTAGAACCCTAACCTTCCCCACGACAAATTGAGAGAAAAAATCGAGAGATACAAGTCATTGAAGGCAAGGAGGCTTCCATCTTCAAGAGATT
This sequence comes from Salvia hispanica, assembly GCF_023119035.1. NCBI lineage: Eukaryota > Viridiplantae > Streptophyta > Magnoliopsida > Lamiales > Lamiaceae > Salvia > Salvia hispanica. Next base: position 17,067,160 of record NC_062965.1, on the reverse strand, counting down.
GAAGAAGAAAGATCCTCCCCAACATCAAGTCTACATTAGGGAGTTCTATTACCTTTTCTTACTATGTTTTCCTTTGAAGTTTTTGTATTTTCTTTTGTCTTAGCTTCCATTATGAGTAGCTAAGTTCTTATTAGGGATATTGGTGAAGTTTGTATGGAATTCATGGGCTAAATCTTGATTTATGCTTATCTATGTCTTATGTGGTGGTTTTGTTGGTTGTTGTGCTTTTTCATTATCCAATTGATTAGCTACCAGTTTGATATGTCTTATTCTAATTATTGTCGTTGAAAGATGCTTAATTAGATAGTTAAATGACCAACAACTCCGTGCGTTGTATGTGCTCGAGAGAGACATAGCTAGAGAGAGGGCTTGGGTCCGTAGGTTGTAGGAGTTGGTTTCGAAGTGTAGGGAGGAGACTCCGACATTAGAGGCCGATCAACGCGTTAGGTGCACCCAAGAGGGGGTCTAACCAATTAACCCGACCTTCCTAGCCACACATAGGACTATTTAGATGAGCATGATCCCTAGGTGAACACCCGTGATCCATACCAACGGATCAATATCCCTATCTTTCCAACTTGAGTGAAAACTATCCTTTTTCTTGTCTTAATTTCCTTTTGCTTTTACTTACTTACTTGTTCTTTGATCTTAGTTAAGAAAAAACCCAAAAACCCCTTCTATTAGTCTAGATAGTGTTCAAAGTTGCATCGTAGTACTCAAGCCGGCATTTAGTCTTCGAGGATCGATAATTTCAACTTGCCACGTGCTACATACCCCATACACTTGTGGGTGACATATTTATTGCAAATTTAGCATGAGCCAGGCTGGCGGCTATATTATTTATTGTTTTAATACATTTATAAAATGTTAACGTAGTTTACAACTATTAAGTTGGATTGAAACTTGAAAGGGAAGTTCTGTCAACAATTTAAATAAACACAAAATACTTTATAAAATCTAACATGCTATAAAAGGCGAATGATCCGTACATTGATATTTCGATTTGGGGAAACTAGACTCTTATACATGTATTTAGACTATTTAGGCAAACGTCAAGTATAAATTATGTTTTTTTTTCTTTGATTTGAGCATAAGTGTATTGGACCCGCTTTAATGGAATCTGACTAATCATGTTCGACCGGATCTACATATTAAGGCCAAAAGTGTATATGATTTTGTAATCTTTAATAGTCCATCTCTCGTTAAAAGTAGGTCACTTTCCAAATTAATATATTTGAATATTATATGAATATAGTACTATACTATTCAGTTCAGTATTCTTTAACACACAATATTAATACTCTTCGTTTACTCCAAATATTATATTTTTTCTTTTTAGAAATCTCACTGAAAATAACATACTATATTTTTCCTAAATAATATTGCATAAAATTCCACACCAAAAAATTAAATGATTCATTTTAAATAAGACGGAGAAAGTTACTAATTAACACTATTTTTGATGGACCATGACTATAAGCATTAAGTCTAGATTTCAGTCGAAGAAGCACATCTTAGTAAAAAGCTTCTCCTTCATTCAAACATGTGAGATTCGATTCACCAAACCTATTATTAATTCTCTTTAAATAAAAAAAATGAAGTGAGTGGTATAGAAAAGAAAAAGCTACTATCAAGTATTAACCATTGGTAGAGGATAGTGCATATTAATTTCATATTAAATTCGAACAATAAATTTTAAAGAGGCCAAGTACAAGCGTGATGTATTTTCTACCTTTCGAGTCAATAAATATATGGGCCAAAGTAAAATTATTGAAAGAAATAATAATGCTGGCCAATAAAATCAACATCAACAAAGGGACAAAATCTATAAGAGAAGTATATAACTGAATACAATTGGTCGATATAGAATTCAGATATCAAATGGAATTTGAATTCGTGATTCTTTACAATAAATTTGCCTTTTAAATATATTAGATAGGCCCCATGTATTAGAAATTTACAATGAGTTTCAAATGAAGAATAATTTCAAGTCGATTCAGTGGAGTTTAGTAGGTTGTTGTGACTTGTGACATAATGTATTAATTGCATTTGTATATTGAGATCGATTCTTCACAACACCTGTGATTTCATAGATTCATGAAGATTTGCATTTTATAATAATCTAAAGATGCTTTAGTTATCAAGAAAAGATTCCATTCACACAATACCACACACATGAAATTAAGAGCGACAAATCGTGCAGACTTGATCGTTATTAGAAGGTCTAACTAGAACCCGACCCGTTAATGAAATTCTCAAATATTGGACTTGGTTCCGTCTTTGAGTCCAACCCCTACACATGGGACTTCCTAATCTAAATTTGAAATTCCACCAATGTCGAGCAATTCAAACGAGTCATTCTCAAATATTCGAGAAGGCAGAAGAAGATCACTGAGGTTAGTGGAAGTAAACGTTAGCCGTGACTAAATATGCTAACATGCGAGAGACACTTTTGCAAGTGCAAGCGCGGAAGCCATTGGCATTTATTTTGTCAAAGACCAAGGATTTTGGGACAAAATTACAAGAAATTGTTAGTTGTGCATATCATTTATTTAAATTTCCTACTTCCTGTTATATGATTTAGATAGCTAGATTTAAGAAAATTGTGTTTTGTGTATAAATTCGTATGGTAATATTACAGGAGTATAAATTAGAAATATGATTGACTAAATTCTACTTTTGTTTTCTTTTCTTCCATGTGTCTATTAACAATATTTTATTCATCTAAATATTTTTTTTTGTACTAGTCTACGTGAAGAACTCAAATAAATACACACAACATAAACTTAAAATGTGATGTCTACACAATAGTGGACTGAATGTTTCTCGGATGCTGTCAAAATCGAGAAACAACGAATTCTTGGTGGATCTATTAAAATATGACCACAGTGTACTGTACAGATTAAATAAGGACAGACACAATATATTTCATATTACGGTTTCTGATTGCTACGTCAATGTGTTCGAGCTGCTAGCGAGGAGCCAATTTTTCCACCAAATGCAAGATGTTGTTACCGTATCTAGGTTGCTATCAAGTCTTTGGTATCGCCTGACTCATACATCAAATTGAACACATTGATGTAATAGCAAGAAAACACAACACGAAATATATTGTGTCTGTCCTTATTTACTCAATATAATAAATTGTGGTCATATATTTAGTAGCTCCACCAAGAATTCGCCATTTTTCGATTTTGTTGCTATGAAAAGATTTTTCCTCTTTTAAGTAATACTCCCTCCGTCTCAAATTTATAGTCACATTTAGTTATGACACGGGTTTTAAGGAGATGATGGAGTGTGTAATAAATGAAGTGAGATGATGGAGTGTGTAATAAATTAAATGAGTTGGTTAAAAGTGGATCACGAATTGACTTTTTGGTTTTTTATTTTTGTTTTGGTTTATTTTTGTGTTGATAATGACATTTGAGTGTAATTTTAGTGAATAATGGGGTAAAATTTTATGTTCAAACATAGAAAATTCTAAACTTGACCATAAATGTGGGACGGACTTTTATAGCAAAATGTAACTATAAAACTGGGACGGAGGGAGTACTACTAACTAGCTATTTCATCAACAAGTCCAATATTCATACATCCATTACATTAGCCGTATTGATATAAGGAACAATGGGATAATACCTATTTGGGAATAATGTATTCTATTCTTCATTCCCTAGTGAGTCCAATTCCTAAATATATTGGATATGTTGATGGGAGATAAAATTCATTATTCCCAAATAGGACTAGTGCCCATTAGTATATTTCCCATTAATATATCCAACATTTAGAAAATGGACTCACTGGGTTTGGAGAATATAATTCATTATTCTTAAATAACTAAGTATTCTCCCATTGTTCCTTATATCAATTCAACTATATTTAATTTATCTAAATATTTAATTTATTTCATGTGTCTACTAACTATATTTCGGACAAGATTTATTTCTTCCATGTGTCTACTAACTATATTTAATTTATCTAAATATTTCCGGTACTAGCATACATAAAGAATTTAAATACTCACAACATGAATGTAAAGTATGAGGCCTACTCGTTAGTGGATCGTTTGTGAGAGGATGTTGAATTGAGTACACAAGATGTTGAAGCAGCTGTAGATTCATCGGAATTAATCTCAAAGCGATGAAATTCATGGTGGAGTTACTAAAAAATGACCATAATTTATTGTGCAAAAGTAAATGAGGACCATATTTCGTGTTGTGGCTTGACATATGCATATATATTATGGGGTTCGGCAATTCTTCCAAGCTGCCCCGGGATGGCTGCCATGCTTTGAGGAGCCAATTTTCTCGTCAAGTGCAATATGTTGTTACCATCAGTGCCTACGTATGTTGCTATCAAATCTTTGGAACCGTCCAACTCATACATCAAGTTGAACACTTTGAGATAGCGACATGAAACCACAACATGAAATATGTTATGCGTGTCCTCGTTTACTTTGTATAGTAAATTATGGTCATTTTTTAGTAACTCCACCAAGAATTCGTCGTTTCCCAATTTCGCCGCTAGGAAGAATAATTCCTATGAATCTACCGCTGCTTCAACACATTGTGCACCCAATTCAACAACATCCCACAAACAATCCATTAATGTGTAAGCATCACAATTTATATTGGTATTTGAATTCTTCATGTAAGCTACAATTTACAAATATTCTTCATGTGTGCCGTCCAACTAATACATCAAATTGAACACATTGACGTAAAAGAAAAAAACACAATATGAAATATATTGTGTTTGTCCTTGTTTACTCAAATAGTAAATTGTGGTCATATTTTAATAGCTCCACCAAGAATTTGCCATTTTTCGATTTTGTCGCTATGAACAATACATCAACAAATCCAATATTACAATATATATATTAGATAAATTAGCTGAATTGATACAAGGAACAATGGGATAATACCTATTTAGGAATAATATATTTTATTCTTTACACCCTAGTGAGTCCAATTCCAAAATATATTGGATATATTGTTGGGAAATAGAATTTATTATTTCCAAATAGGACTAGTGCCCATCAATATATTTCCTATCAATATGTCAAATATTTAGGAATTGAACTCACTAGGTTTGGAGAATATAATTCATTATTCCTAAATATCTAAGTATTCTTTCATTGTTCCTTATATCAATTCAACTAATTTAACTGATACATGTATTAATATTGGAGATGTTGATGTACTGGCTACTTAGTAGCATTATGAAATTAGAGAGGAAAAATCTAAAGAAATTAATTAAATTAATATGGTGTAGTATGATTGATGTATGAGTATGCTAATATAAAGATGATATGACACATACACATAGATACATATCAAGAAAAAATAAGATGAAAAACTACTTCATTCCTTCAAGAAATAGAGAATGTTGTATACAATGCATTTGAGTGACATAGCAAAATTCTATTTATATAGAAAAGAAATGTAACAGTGAATACCTTTTAAAATATCACATTCGAAGAATTTATATTAATAACAGAAAATTGTTATAGTCTTCTACTTTGAAAAATCATATTTTTTATATCCCATTTTAATCATTCCTATTTTTCTACAATTATATATCATATTTTCAGTATATTAAATCAATTAGCTACTAATTTACAGAATCTTGAAATCAAATTTGTCTATATATATAAATGAAATTGATTTTTCTGATATTTTAAGAAAAATAATTTAATAAGTAATATTTATATAATATATATAGTACTTGTAATTGGATTTTAAACATTTCTTGCGAAATTATGTTGATTATTTTAAAAATATTTCATGCAAATTTAAAACTGTTGTATGCGTATACATGTTATTGGAATTTTTCCAATACTCAAACTGTCTGCCTGATTTTAGGACGATAAAGTGAATTTGGTATAAAAAGATTAGATATACTTTAAAAACAATTAAAATCAATAAAAATATTATAAAATTCAAAAATAAATAACATAAAAAATATTAATTTAAAAATAATTAACATAAAAAAATAATGTAAATATAATAATTAAATCCTCTTATAACAGAAACATTATGTTTCAAAATCAATACTTATGACTTAGGCTTGACGCTAGCATACTGAAAAATTTCACAATAGTAGAATATTTTTTCCATCAATTTTGTGAAAATTAAATTTGTATGGACTCAGATAAAAGGTAAAAAGCGCGTTCATTTTATACTCTCACTCTTTTTTTAAAAAAATTAAATTAGAGAATTTGATTAAGCGCGTTCATCAATATATAATTTAATAAGCTCAACCCATGAAGGAATATTCCAGCCACTTGTGAATATTATAATTCAGTCCATGGATAAATAAGGAGACCAGCCCAAACCATTCTCCCAATTATTTAATTCGGCCCACACACCATATTCCCAGCCCAAAGTTGCTTTTGAAATTAGGCCCAAACATTAATAAAAGATAAGTAGTCAACTAAAAAAATATATCCCACTCTTTCTCCAATCCATCGGAGTAATAACGGGTTGCTGTACCAACTAGTTTACAGTAATAACTAATAACTTTTAATTTTGTGTATTAAAATTATTAACACAAAAATATAATTATATCAATACAATATATATTTAAATATCAATACAAAGACATAAGTTTATCAACACAAGAATATTGATAAATTTATGTCTTTGTGTTGATATTTTTAACATACAAAATTGTGATTAGTTATTAGTTATTACTATAAATTAGTTAGTATTTGATCACACACCGAGAACTATATATATAACTCCTCGAACTCTCTCTCGTTTCAAAATCACAAATTTAGAACACAACAGTGGTGTTCGGTTTCTTAGATAAAATAATATCAAGATATTTAGTCATTGGGAGTTAGCTATACCTAATTATCCATTTAGGATTGAATTATGAAATTGAATCTCATGGACTAAAAACAATACATATTTAATATTGGATACAATCTTACAAACTGAACCGCCCAGACAAATCTGAACATAAATCACGCCAACAAAAAATTGGTTGAAGATCTGGAGTGGTTTATTAGGCTGCAGATTTGGGCCTTCCCAAAACTAGGCTCTTATTTAATTGCTAAGCCCAACAAGGTATTTGTAAAAGAAAATATATTAATTTTACTTGGAGTATTTAAATCCCTTTGTTTCGTAAAAGAAAAAATATTAATTTTACTTGGAGTATTTAATAATATAATCATATATTCTTCTTTGCATAGTGTGATACTCCCTCCGTCCCAGATAATTCGGGTCACTTTGACCGGACACGAGGTTTAAGAATTGTAATGAAAAGTGGATTGAAAAAGTTAGTTGAATGTGAGTCCTACCTTTATATATTAGTTTTATAATAAAATGTGAGTAGGAATGAGTTAGTGGAATATGAGGTCCACTACTAAAAATGGTAAAAATAAAGTGGGACAAATTATGTAGGACGGACCGAAATGGAAAACTATGACGAATTATCTGAGACGGAGGGAGTAATAGATAATCTTTTGACATTTTGAAAACTCTTTAATCAATCTAGTAAAAGTGAAAAGAACTTGAGTTCTTTGATAACATTCTGCTTAATGTTTGACGTTCTTTTGAGAATAACTTAAAATAAAAGAAAAAAAGGATGGGGCGTCACAATTATTTTACGTGGAGGTTGATTAAGAAATAGTTATGCATAATACAAATAACAAAAAAAATACTAACATACATATCTTTTTTATTTTATTTTAATTGTGAAATGACTTTTATTCTACATATATATCAATGGAACAATTCATTTTATTTTGATAATATGTGGAAATGGTTAGTAACATAGTCACACTATTTCTTTTAATTGGAAAGACAACAAAATAGGACAACTTTTTGTCTAACTCCACTAAATTAATTTTACACCAATAATGATATTTTATTGGTGTTTTATTATTTCAGTTATCAAAGTTCATATACTGTATACTATATGTAATTATATTTTTGACTCGACTTATAGTTCGGTTTGTTTTATTAATTCCGTTGTAATTTTCATTCCACTTTTATTGTTGTTATCTTCCTTCGATTGTAATAGTTAGAGTACCGCCTGTACACGGCTTGGGAATTTTATCCCATTATTTCTAACAATCGCAAGACAAATTAGTGTACTCTTCTAAGACAGGGTTATACCAATCGAAGTTGGAGGAAACATGAGCTCCAAAGCTGGAATGAAGAAACGAACAGTCGCAATGTCGATGTGCAATGAAGTGGTTAATTCCTTGAGAGCTATTCTCTTGAGAATTGTGTTTATCGTTTGTCATTTGACAAGCAAGACCAATTTTGACTTGGTAGTAATAATTGGGATGCATGTGGTGTTGAATATACCAATGCACATATGGTTCAATATAATTGTGTACTTATTGATGGAGACAATATTGTGCAAATTATTTGAACGTGTTGTTATAAACAACAAAGATCACGAGGTGGTCGCAATGGTCTCCGACGTGGACCATGGTAATAATCCAAATGAATGGTTTATTGATACGGGTGCCACATGTCATGTGTGCTCCGAGAGAAGCATTTTTTCTACTTACAGATCTGTTGGAGGTAGAAAAGTACGCATGGGAAACCAAGCCTCTTCTGAGGTAGTTGGTGTGGGTAATGTGTTCCTAAAACTAGGATCTGGAAAGGTTCTTACCCTTAAGGATGTGCTGCATGTCCCAGACATCCGAAATAATTTGGTGTCAGGCTCACTTCTAGTAAATCATGGATTTTCACTAGAATTTGAGTGTGAAAAGGTTATATTGACCAAGAATGGAAAATTCATAGGTGAAGGCCACCTAGTGAATGGGCTTTTTGAGCTGAATGTTACGGTCATTCACCGTGGAAAAGGAAAATGCAATAAGGAAGATGACACATCCTCTTATTTGCTTGAGAGCTCTGATTTATGGCATAATAGATTGGGACATGTAAATCTAAATGCTATAAAAAGATTAGTAAATCTTAATTTACTAAAAGTTGATAAGTTTAACTCACAAGAAAGATGTGAAGTGTGTGTTGAAGCCAAAATGGCTAAGCTGCCGTTCCATTCGGTAGAGCGGAGCACAAAACCTCTTGAGTTGATCCATACAGACGTATGTGATTTGAAATTTGTGCAAACAAGAGGTGGTAAAAAGTATTTCATCACATTTATAGATGATTGCACAAGGTATTGTTACCTTTACTTATTAAGAAGTAAAGATGAGGCAATTGAAGCGTTTAAAGACTTCAAAAATGAAGCCGAAAATCAACTTAATTGTCGAATTAAGTGTGTTCGAAGTGATAGAGGTGGTGAATATGTGGCGCCGTTTGCAGAATTATGTCATGCAAGTGGTATAATTCACCAAACCACGGCTCCATATTCTCCTCAGTCGAATGGTGTTGCTGAACGCAAAAATCGAACACTTAAAGAGATGATGAATGCTCTGTTGATTAGTTCAGGTTTACCCCAGAACATGTGGGGGGAGGCTGTGTTAACGGCAAATTATATCCTGAATAAGATTCCACTAAAAAGTAGGGATGTGACTCCCTATGAGTTGTGGAAAGGCAAGAAACCTTCGTATTCATACCTCAAAGTGTGGGGGTGTTTAGCAAAGGTAGAAGTGCCGCCTCCGAAACAAGTTGCTATTGGCCCTAAAACAGTCGATTGCATCTTTATTGGCCATGCACTTAATAGTAGTGCATATCGTTTCCTAGTCCATAAGTCAGTTGTGCCTGGCGTGGCTGAAGGATCAACGATAGAGTCAAGGAATGCTATATTCTTTGAGAATGTTTACCCTTGCAAGAGGCAGGAAGATCGTTCTAGTGAAAGAATGATGGATGAATCCACTAGTTCTAATCCTCCAAAAAGGACGAGGTTAAGTCCTGAGGATGTAGAACCAAGACGTGGTGAAAGAGTTAAAATTGCTAAGACTTTTGGTCCCGACTTCATAACCTTTATGTTGGATGATGAACCAAAGTCGTTGGCAGAAGCGTTGTCTGGCGCAGATGCGCCATTCTGGCAAGAAGCGATCAATAGTGAAATTGAATCAATTATGAGAAATAACACATGGGTGTTAGTAGACTTGCCAGAAGGTTGTAAGACCTTAGGGTGCAAGTGGATCCTGAGAAGGAAATATAAAACTGATGGTACTATTGAAAAGTACAAAGCTCGCCTAGTTGTAAAAGGCTTTAAGCAGCAAGAAGGATATGACTTCTTCGACACGTATTCACCCGTTACGAGAATCACTTCCATTCGGGTGCTTCTTGCGATTGCTGCTTTGCACAATCTTGAAATTCACCAAATGGATGTGAAAACTGCATTTCTGAATGGTGAATTGGAGGAAGAAATTTATATGGAGCAACCTGAAGGGTTTGTAGTACCTGGCCAAGAAAGGAAGGTATGCAAACTAGTGAGGTCTCTATATGGATTAAAACAAGCGCCTTTGCAATGGCACTTGAAGTTTGACAATGTGATGTTGTCAAATGGGTTCACTATCAACGAGTGTGATAAGTGTGTTTACATTAAGAACACAAATAATGGCTTCGTTATTGTGTGTCTTTATGTGGATGATATGTTGATTATGGGCAGCAATAGTGCCATTATCAACGAGACCAAAAATATGTTGAATAGAAATTTCGACATGAAAGATATGGGTCTAGCTGATGTGATTCTCGGAATCAAGATTAAAAGGAATCCTGAGGGAATAGCTTTGACACAATCTCATTACATTGAGAAAGTGCTTAAAAAGTTTCACTCCTTTGACTGTGAGCCAGCTAAGACTCCATTGGAACCCAACGTGCATTTGAGTAAGCACACGGGTGAGCCTGTAGCTCAAGAAGAATATGCAAGGATCATAGGGAGTTTGATGTTTATCACAAACTGCACCCGACCAGATCTTGCGTGTACGGTGAATAAGCTGAGCCGATTTACGAGCAACCCAAGCAAGGAACATTGGAAAGCTCTGCGTAGGGTTTTGAGATACTTGAAGTATACTCTTAACTTTGAGCTGCAGTACACAAACTATCCCCAAGTACTTGAAGGGTACTGTGATGCAAATTGGATCTCTGATTCAAAAGACTCGTTTTCGACGAGTGGGTATGTGTTCACTGTGGGGGGTGGAGCTGTTTCGTGGAAGTCAACGAAGCAGACGTGTATAGCTCGATCCACCATGGAATCTGAGTTTATCGCTTTAGACAAAGCAGGGGAAGAAGCTGAGTGGTTTAGAAACTTCCTAGAAGATATTCCATGTTGGAAGAAGCCAGTGCCGGCAGTAGTGATACACTGTGATAGCCAAGCGGCTATAGGGAGAGCACATAGTGGCTTATACAATGGTAAGTCTCGACATATTCGTCGGCGACATAATACCGTGAGGCAGTTGATCACAAGTGGTGTTATCGCAGTTGACTATGTAAGGTCAGTGGATAACTTAGCGGATCCGTTAACGAAAAGTTTAAACCGTGATCAAATGCATAAATTGCTAAAAGGAATGGGACTGAAAACCACATTTTAAAAGATGATTATAGTGGTAACCCAACCATACGATTGGAGATCCCATGGGCTTGGTTCAATGGGAAAACAAAGCTATATGACTCTAGTTGTAACACTCGGAAGATATTTTATCTTCGCCCATTCTTTAGAAAGCATTGAGTGTTGTAACCTGCATGTGGTAAGAGGCTAAGTTTTGACTTTTAATGATTCTTAGAAGCCTCGAGGAGGTGGGTATTGCAGGATACCTGGAAAAGAATCACCTATGTAAGTGAAGAAGTGTGGGCCGCTTCAACATGTGAATCACTTATGAATCCAAAGTGGTGTTCCATGGCCAGTAAAGCACAAACGTGAGAACTGATGAGTTTGTAAATAGTATTGTGTCAATATTATTGTCTCGGTATACACCAAGGAGGAATGGTTCAAGGCATCACGTCCACCAGGCCGCCGGTATGCCCGATAGTGTTGACTATGGAAAGTTCAAAGCCCCAAGCTACTATTCCAAATGCAATATTGTTTCTCGAGAATTGAGCGAAGAGTCTGCATGCATGCAAACACGTCTTGTGTTGGTTTGAGCTGTCAGTGCTCTAACCAATGTGGGGGATTGTTGAAAACGTGTGAAATAAGGAGAGGCTTTTGGCCTTTCATGTGGCTAAGTCCTTTGGCCTTTCATGTTCTTGTAACCTCCATTTGGTTTATGATGTCCCTTAATGCTAAGACCTTTGAGGTGGCCTCCCCTATCCTATAAATAGGTGGAGTTTGGAAGAGGGAAAATACACCAACAAAAGCATTACATCTTCTCTCAAGCTCTACATCATAGTGTGCATCTTAGGAGCATTGCATAGCTCGATTCTCGGAACTCCATCAAGTTCGCCGGTGCCTAGCGGGTTTGAGGTGCTTCTACACGCTAGGAGGAAGTCGTTTTATCTTTGGGGGCAATACGCCATTCCGTGAGCACTAGCCGGGGCGTAATTTGTCTTGCGGAAAGAGGGCTTCCCTCGACTCGACTTATAGTTCGGTTTGTTTTATTAATTCCGTTGTAATTTTCATTCCACTTTTATTGTTGTTATTTACTTCGATTGTAGTAGTTAGAGTACTGCCTGTACACGGCTTGAAAATTTTATCCCATTATTTCTAACAATTATATCGTACAAGCAACAAACAGCTAGCTAAACATCATCTTCTTATCTTAGTGTTATCAAGTGCTCTATGATTGGAACCCAAAACTCCTACATATCATCAAGTTATATTCATAAAGCTTTTACCCTTGTAAATCAATTCATTTCTTCTTTTTTGCTGAGAGTTATAAGTGGGATTATCGTTTTCAATTATGGATTCGAATTTTCATTATCTATTTTGGAATCCAAAAAATTGGATTCCAATTTTTATTATCTAATTTGGATTCTAATATGTACTTATCAGTTATCAAGCAAATACCATTTGATCGCACAATAAATTAAATTCATGCCATTTTCATATTGACTCCACTTTATTTTCTATTTCTTATTTAATTCTCAAAAAAATTATTATTTTATGTCCGAATTTTCAAATAAATCCTAATTCTCTCCCCTCGTTAATAGTTTTTTCGAATTATATCTTATATTAAGTGTATATATTTATGTCTGAATTTTCAAATAAATCCCTCTCTCCCCTCGTTAATAGTTTTTCGAATTATATCTTATATTAAGTGTGATTACATAGTACTCGTTAATAGTTTTTCGAATTATATCTTACATTAAGTGTAATTACATAGTACTGTAGTAGTTTTAGAGCTTAAAATAAGACAAAATTTACTGTATGAACGCACACTAGACTGATGTTTACACTTGGCCATTTTGTGCCCCACATTAATTACGAGGAGATTTCATTTTGTGCCCACATTAATTACGACGAGATTTCTTTTATATTACATTTCTCAATTTCTATTTCCATAAACTAAAAACTGTCATATATTTCCACCTCTGGCGCAACCAAGTCCAAAATATTTTAATAATTTATTATGTATAATAGTATCACAATAAAAACTGATGCATGGAATATGACATTCTATGATTTCTCATAGTTTCACTTAGCTACCTCCAAATGTACATGTGCTTTGTTACAATCACGAGTACACAGACCAGTACATGAATTTGAGACGCGAATCTCATGAGACCATATGGAAAAAAGGCACGTGTAACAGTCCGAATTTCTAGGGTATAATAAATACGGCGACTGCCACCAAGACGGACTTGAAAGCAATAAAAAAAAAGGCTAGGGTTTCATTTAAGAGATTTGACCAAGGTATTAAACGAATTATCAAAGCAACAAGTCAACAGTTTAACTTAGAAAATCAATGAAGAGTAGATACCATAAACTATGATAAAAAATCAAGGGTTCAACATAAATTCAACAAAAAAACCACAACATGTCTCAATCTTCTAAACCAAAGGGAACAAGTTCAAAATAGCCAAATAATACTAATAAGTTTCAAAAATTCAGCGGAAGCGACCAAGAGAAAGTGAAGCCATGTATGAAGACACAACTACACTCGAAGTTCAAACTATCCATCTTATTTTATTAATGTGCTCAACACCCGCCATCGCTCGTCTCCATACAACCTGCACATAAGGAAAACACATGCAGGGCTGAGTATTTTGAAATACCCAGTGAACTCGTTGCCAAAATATTTTATTAGTTATGCCACCCTTACCATAGTGAACTCGAGTTTTACAATTATCAAAATAAATATCATCGAGTATCACAAAAATATTTTCATAGACTGGCCAGTCAAACAACTCCCCACTTTTCTCATCAATTTCCACAATCACAACATTTCCATGGTGCGACGAAAGTGTGGCCACACTTTTCGCCCACGAGACCGGCCGACTAGCAAGAACGGCTCCCGATCCCACCGTGTACACTAGCCTGGTAGGGTTTGCGGCCCTACTCAGACCCGAATTCGTTTATACATATCCATAGCCCTATAGCCCAATGGAGCGAACTCTCAAACTGGGCATCAGGCGCACAACATCATCACAAATAATCACAGGCATGGCATAACAGTTTAAACCACCCTTATCTCTCCACATTCATAAATTTGCAACATAAAAGAGTTTAAGAATAAAGCCCACCTCGACTGCTTAGATTTCAAGTACGTTTCTCTCTTTCGTTATCCGGCTTCGCAACCGAGGTTTCACCTTTTAATCACATAGGCACATATCACGAATCAGTTTCAACATCAACTCCTAAATCATGCATGTCTCAACGCTTCCCCTTTTTCCCACCGATCCAGTTTACGTTTATCATTCAAACCAAGTCATATTCATCATATATGTTTATTCACTCAACAATCCTAGATCTATCATCAACTTATGTCACACATGAGGGTCGTTCACGTGTCACACACACACACACGCACGCACACACATACATACACGCACACATATTTTCCATATACCATTTAACCCACTTTCACTCAATCTAGATGCATGGGGGGTTCAAGAATACCGATTAATCGGTTAGATGAAGAGAGATTAATATGTAGGTACCTTTTCTTGTCAAAACGAACGGTAGAAACAAAGTAGAGACTTGATTCTTCAAAAATCTTGAGGCTCAAACTCTAACTCTTCTCAAAAGATGAAGAATTATAGAAGTAAATTGAGAGAGAGAGAGAGAGAAGAGAGGGAGGCGTGTATTTGGGGGTGGGGGGTGATTTCTTTTGGGGGCTAGGGTTAGGTTTTTCTCCTATTTATAGGGTTCAATAAAATCTTTAGGTAATTAAATAAAATATTTGGAAAGATTTGATTCTCCACAATTAAATAAAACAAATATTGTGGAGTAGAGAAGAAGAAATAAAAAAAAATGAGCTAGGGTTCAAGGCATGGAAATTTTCGAAATCTATGGCTTTTATTTAGCCAAGATTTTGTTTGGTATATTTTTCGGAGTAGAATAAAATATCACGGAGCAAAATAAAATAAAAATCCTCCCATTGGAAAAGGTAATAGGCGTGTATTATGGGGTTTCTCCCATAAGGAATAGATTTGAATATTAACTAAAATAAGATATGGCAAAATCTCCTTGAGGTATGGTAAGATTTGCTAGAATATTTAATTTTAGGTAAGGAAGGAAACCAATAAGGGATCAATTTAAACAAATAAAATAATTCCTCCTTCCCAAAAATAGGTGATTTTCGAAAATCACCTAGAATAATTAGGGTGTCGATTTTTCTCATTAAGAAATAGAGAATAATTAGGTTTTGGATTTAATTTGGATATATATCCAAAGAAATAAATTAAATCCGGAAAATAGGATTTTTCTCCAATAAATGTGAAGGGGTTCGATAATTTCAAAAATAAAATGTGGTTATAGTATTTATGGAAATATCCTAAAAATCTCACTCATCCTTAAACAAATAATTCACCACATAATTTCACCTTTAATTCAAATATTCATAAGCCACGTCATATACTCAACGAGTTTGACTTTTCAACCCAAACCTCAACCCTAGACACAACTTGGTCATAAATCATATCAAATCTTTAAATTTACGTAACTCTCTCAATTTAAATTATTTTTTCGCAAAAAATATATCAAATTAAAGATAATTTAATAAGGATTCCAACGAGATCTCAATTGCATATGTTCCGACGATGTTCAGGTGATGAAATTTGATAAATTATATTTCAATTTTCGTACATGTTGATAAGCAGCTTTTATCAACAAATGCAACAAAAAATCTCAATATATTGTAGGCAAAATCTCAATAATATGCATGTCCAATCTCAATAAAAATGTGTTGATATTTTCTTGTCCTTGTATTGATATTCTAATGTCATATTGTTGATATTTGTAATACACAATGTTGATATAAAAAAACACCCACGAAAATTATCATATGATAACATAATGACGATATTACCCTTTTGTTGATATTTTGTCTACTATGTATTGAGATTTGTGAGCTTTAATCTCATCCACTCATTTTAAAATCCAAGGATGGAGATTTAGTCTTGATTTTGGATTAGAGTGCTATAAGCATTAGAATAGGACCATATATATATATATATATAGAGTTGTGATCAATGTCGAACCATTCTTAAGGGCCGAACTAGAGACCAAATTAGGGCCTTCCATTTTCTTAATCTTGTGGCTAGGATTAATTTACAATTTATTTTAAATTTTATTCAATTAAAACTTGTTGAGGGGTATTTTAGGAAATTAATTTTTAACATGCAAAACCTATTCTCTTCATCTCAATTGCGTTTCGTCGTTCTCCTCATCTCAATCGCAATTCGTCGTTCTCCTTCAATTCTCCTTCAATTTTCGTTCAATTCTCGTTCAATTCACGATCTGCCGTCCACGATCTTCAATCAAGTTCTTCAATTCGTCGATCGCGTTCAATTCTTCAATCAAGTTCTTCTACAATCTTCCTCAATCTTCCTTCCACGATTCTTCAATTCAGGATCGCGTTCTACTTTAATTCACGATCTGCCTTTGATTCACCGTCGCGTTTTGCTTCAATTTGGCAATATTCTGACTCTCATGGAGAATATTGACGGATTAGGATCTACATCAACAAATTTCGCGGTTGAAGACGGATTAGGATCTATTGTTTTGGATAACCGAGAGGGAAGAAGCATTAGACATTATAGGGAATTTGTTTTCAACTTGTTATTGTGAATATCCTACACCCATGTATTTATAGGGGTGGAGGAGACTCTTGAACTTACACAATAAATGAGCATAGGAACTCTACGTACTTGGGACTCATGAAATCATAAGTGGTATACTCCTAGGAACTACCATTTTCCTCTATATTCTAACACTCCCCCTCAAGCTAAGTGACGGCATCTCCGATGCTTAGCTTGTCCAGTACATCTTCAAACATCCTTGAGTTGACTGTTTTGGTTAGAATATCTGCAAGTTGGTCTTCTGATCGGACGAAGGGTAGCTCAATGATTCCCTTCTCAATTTTCTCCTTTATGAAGTGACGATCAATCTCCACATGTTTTGTTCGATCATGCTGGACAGGATTTTCTGCAATGCTGATTGCTGCCTTATTGTCGCAGAACAATTTGCTTTTCTGAGTTGGTGGAAAGCCAATCTCTGTCAACAGTCTTCGTATCCATAGGAGTTCGGTGACTCCACTCTTGACGCCTCGAAATTCTGCTTCGGCACTAGAAAGTGCCACAACTTTCTGTTTCTTGCTTCTCCAAGTGACAAGGTTATCACCTATAAAGGTGAAGTATCCGACAGTAGATTTTCGGTCAATCGGATTACTCGCCCAATCAGCATCAGTGTACCCCGAGACTTCCAAGTGCCCTTCACTTTTTAGCAAAACTCCATATCCTACTGTGCCCTTTAGGTATCTTACTACCCTCATTGCTGCATTCATGTGTTCCTCCTGTGGGTTATGCATAAACTGGCTTATTACTCCAACAGCATAAGCTATGTCCGGTCTGGTATGAGCTAGATAGATTAGCTTCCCCACCAAACGTTGATAACGTTCTCTATCTGTGGCTTGTGCTCCTGCTTCTATCTTCAGGCCATGATTCTGTGTCATGGGCGTCTCAGCTGGTTTGCAGTCAAGTAGGCCAGTTTCTGTCAGAAGATCAAGAACATATTTCTTTTGTCGTAGAAATATACCCTTTTTAGATCTTAGGACCTCAATTCCAAGAAAGTATTTTAGTGCACCTAGATCCTTCATTTCAAACTCGTTAAACAAGTTCGCTCTCAGCTCCTTGATTTCTTCTGTATCATTTCCTGTAATAATCATGTCATCCACGTAGATAAGAAGACAAGTTACTTTGTTACCTACTTTCTTGATGAACAAAGTGTGGTCCGAGTTACTTTGCTGGTAGCCATACTTCTCCATTGCTTGGCAGAATCTTCCAAATCATACTCTTGGGGACTGTTTCAGGCCATATAGGGTTTTCTTTAAGCGACAGACTTGTCCAGATGCAAAATCGTCCGAGTATCCAGGGGGAACCTCCATGTAAACTTCTTCTTCCTTCTTCAATTCACCATGGAGGAAGGCATTGGTGACATCAAATTGGTGGAGCGGCCAATTCTGATTTGCAGCGACTGAAAGTAGGATTCTGACTGTACTCATTTTTGCCACCGGTGAGAAGGTCTCAGCATAGTCCACTCCATAGGTCTGAGTGTATCCCTTTGCGACCAGTCTAGCTTTGTACCTCTCAATTGATCCATCAGCTCGTCGTTTGATTGTGAAGATCCACCTGCACCCAACTGGTTTCTTTCCTTCTGGCAATGTACACTTCTCCCAAGTGTTGTTCTTCAGGAGGGCGTCCATCTCTTTCTTCATAGCTTCTCTCCAGTGTTTGTGCTTCATTGCTTCCTCTACTGAGTTTGGTATTTCATCCTTATATAAGGCAGCTTCAAATGCTCGTGCCATTTCAGTTATCTGGGCAGTCATAGAGTAGGCAATGGGATAGCGGGCTTTTCTTCCCTTCCAATCTGGGGTGTACCGTTTTGGGGGCACTCCTCTGTTAATTCGTGAAGGAAGGACAGGTTGTCTTGAAGTTTCTGGCTCACCTTGGCTAGTTTCCATTCTACAATCAATGTTAGTCTCAATAACATCCAATTCACTTAGGTCATAATCCCTTACCTTAGGATAATCAGTCAGGGATGTTGGGGCCTCGTCACTAGGCTCAGCGGGCTCTGCTGGAGTGTTTGAGGCCTGCTCGGTGGTAGAGCTAACCTTCTCTGTTGAATCCACTTCAGGATCAGGACTTGGCATAGGACTGGTGATGAGATTAGGAAGAAAACTTAGCGGGTCACTCGAGTTTTTTGTTTGATTTTCCTCCCCCTGAATGCTAAGTTGGTGATAAAAATACTCGTTTTCTACGAAATCACAGTTCATTGTGATAAACATGCGTTTAGCTTTGGGGTCGTAGCACCGATAACCTTTTTGTTGTTGTGCATATCCAACAAAGACACCTTTCACAGCACATGGAGAGAATTTAGACCTTTCGTGTTTTGGTATATGAATAAAAGTAGAGCATCCAAAGATTCTAGGCTCAAGTGTGAGTGGAAGAGGTATTTTTGTGTAGGTAGATAAGACCTGAATGGGAGATTTTTTTTCAAGGCCTTTAGTGGGTAAACGGTTTAGAGTATAGACAGAGGTGGCTAAGGCTTCTGGCCAAAAGGACTTTGGGACTTTGGATTCTATAAGATGGGCTCTGGTCATTTCAAGAAGTTTCCTATTCTTTCGTTCTGCTACCCCGTTTTGCTCAGGTGTGTGAGGGCAAGTGGTTTGATGTACAAGGCCATTTTTAACAAAGAATTGTTGCATTTGGGCATTGACATACTCCCCCCCATTATCAGACCTAAGGATTTGTATATTTTTCTTATACTGGGTTTGAACAAAAGTATAGAATAGAACAAATTTATCAAAAACTTCTGACTTAGACTTCATGAAATATATCCATGTCATGCGTGAACAATCATCGATAAATAACACAAAATATCTAAACCCTTGACCGCCCATAATTGGAGCTGGTCCCCACACATCAGAATGAATAAGAGAAAAAACTTGATCCACACGGGTATTATTAGCCTTAAAAGAATGTCGATGACTCTTGGCCAAAAAACAAGTATCACAATCCATACGAGCGATTTTATCAAAACTAGGAAATAGAACTTTAAGATAACCTAGCGACGGGTGACCTAATCGACGATGCCATAGCCAAGCCTGTCTGTATGTGGATCCGTGAGTCAGCATCGCAGTACTCTGTTGAGCTACCTCATCCACATAGTAGAGGCCACGTCGCTCAGTGCCACGCCCAACAATCATCCCCGTCTGAATATCCTGCAACATGCAAAAAGATGGTTGCATTAGTAAGGTGCAATTCAGTTCTTTCGTGGCATGACTGACAGATTAACTTATGGGACAAGGTTGGGACATATAGGCAATTCGAGATTTTCAGAGCTGGTGAAATATTAATGGTTCCAGTTCCTTGGACAGTGAGAAATTCCCCATTGGCAGTTTGGACGTATTTCTTGTGAGGTTTGGTCATCCCAGTAAAATCAGATTCATCAAATGACATAGTGTCGGTTGCCCCACAATCAAAAATCCAATCCTTATCTTTATATGAAGATCCGGATATACTACAGGCTGTAGGAAAATTTTCTAGAATTTGAAACCTATTTTTGCAATTTATTTCAGGGTCAATTTCAAATTTCCTAGAGTCTAGGGGCCTTTTTCCAATGATATGGGAGTAAATGGGTCAATATCGGATTTCACTTTGTTTGGGGATCACAAAAAAAGAGAATGGGGTATTGTTTCCAAATATTTCGAAATCAGAGGGACTGGAATGTAGTAAAGGTGAAGCTGAGGGGTTTAATTTAAAATCAAACCCCTCTTTACCTTTCACAACGCTAGCAGACGCGATTTCATCTCCAATCTGCGCCGCTGCACTCCCTGACCCTCCAGCTTCATTTCTTCCGGCGGTGGAGCAGCCGGTGCTACCAGCTAAATTAGCAGCGCCGGCAGCCCGATTGCGGTGGTCGCCGTTCCCTCTACCTCCTCGATTGTTGCCGTTCCAATTTGCCCGTTTTCGCTTCATCTCCTCCCACCAATCGGGATAGCCGACGATGAGGAAGCATTGTTCCTTGGTGTGTTTTCTTCCACCGCAGTGTGTACAGACTAATTTGTTTTTGTCATCCTCGTAGCGCCGGTCATCTTCTCGTTGTGGAGTCAGCCCGCTCCGTCCGCCGCCGCGAATTGCTAGCCCTGCTCCAATGCCTTCGTCTGCTGGGTTTCCTTGAGTTTTGACTGGTTTGAGCACCCCTTCGTTTGTGGCTTCACGTCGGACGGTGGCGTAGGCGTTTTTCACCGAGGACAGAGGGTCCATTTTTAGGATCTCCTTCCGGGTTGCTTCGTAGTTATCATTAAGGGCCATCAAGAATTGGAACAGCCTTGTCTCTTGCCTCTCTATGTTGTAGATGGTAATGTCCTCTGCATACTTCATCGGATTCGGTTTTCTTCGATCAATCGACATCCAGATATTCTGGAGTCGATGCCACAGTTGCTCGAGGGTCAGTTCGCCCTGCTTCATGTTACTCGCTTTTCTGTGTAAATCGTAAACTTGGAGAGAATCCCCTCCGTTGTCGTATGTCACGGCTAGGCCTTCCCACAGTTCATATTGCGATACTTCATTCACGAGCTCGGGCTCTATGTTGTTGATGATCCATCCAAATACACAATGATCCAGTTTTTGCCATGTCTCGTGGTTGGGATCTGTTTCTGCCGGTGGTTATGAGCCCTTCGAGATATGGGATGTTAAACCCTTTCTTCCAATCGCACGTTTGATCAAGTTCGCCCATAGCGGGTAGTTGTCTCCCGATAACTTGGTTGAGACGACTACCTCACCGAGGTTGTCCGTATTCACCGTTGTCTGACGTTGGGTGATTGGCGTGGAGGTTTGGAGGTTTTGGAGAAACTCCGCAAACTTCATGGCAATGTCGTCTGTTGAGAAGTTCACCATAGAACTCTTGCTCTCATTTTCAGATTCTGACATTGTATCTTTCTGATGGATGCAGGCTTCTGCCTTTTGGCTAAGGGTTGGAGATTTGTATGTGGGTGGATAATGATGATGTTATATTCTGAGTTCTTATTGCTCAACCTGCTCTGATTCCATATTGTTTTGGATAACCGAGAAGGAAGAAGCATTAGACATTATAGGGAATTTGTTTTCAACTTGTTATTGTGAATATCCTACACCCATGTATTTATAGGGGTGGAGGAGACTCTTGAACTTACACAATAAATGAGCATAGGAACTCTACGTACTTGGGACTCATGATATCATAAATGGTATACTCCTAGGAACTACCATTTTCCTCTATATTCTAACAGGATCTACTTCAACTGGATCTACATCGAACAATGTTGGATCGATTATGGACGATCTTACTAATCCAGGAGGATCTCTTTTTGATACGGATTCAGATTCAGATTTAGAGCCAGAATCAGATAATACCACGGTTGAAGGTTCATGACTTTTTCCAATTGAGTAATGTGTTATTTTTGATGTTTTTTATGTTTGTAGTGTAATCATATTAATAACGAAGTAAATGGTCGGAAAAATGAGCTAAAAACTACGTTGCAACGTTGGAACGCTGATCCATGAGCTTAAAACTAATGAAGTAAAACAAATTTTTGTCATGTTTGTAGTGTATATGCGATTTGTACTCATGATGAACTACACTTTGGTTATCCCGAACTAATAACAAGTAAAACTGAACTTTTGTTCTTGTTGAATATTAAATGCTGATATTATTGTAGTGTATATGCGATTTGTACTCATAATGAAGTAAAGTTAAGTTATCCTGAGTAATAATCAGTAAAACTGAACTTTTGTTCTTATTGAATATTAAATGTTGATATTATTGTAGTATATATGCTGACTTGTTTGCACATTAAAATGAACTACATATTCTTTTTAATGAAGTAATTAATTGATAAGATGAAGTAATAAATTATGATAATGAAGTAATATCATTGATTTGTTTATACAGTTAGGTTTATTACCAAAACGAAGTAATAAAACATGAGAATGAAGTAATAAACTGATAAGATTCTGTAATATAAATGATCTGTTTTCCTTTTAATTATAATCTAGGTAGTATGAAGTATTGAATTCATAAAATGAAGTAATAAGTTATGATAATGAAGTAATATAAATGATCTGTTTATACAGTAGGTTTTATTACTAAAATGAAGTAATAATTCATAATAATGAAGTAAATCACTGTTAAAATGAATTAATAAAATATTATCATGAAGTAACATCTTTAACTGATGTGTTGTTTGCATATTAAAGTATGCCATCAATTCGACTAAATTGTTGTTATAATGAAGTAAAGTTAAGTTATCCTGAAGTAATAACCATTAAAACTGAACTTATGTTCTTATTGAATATTAAATGCTGATATTATTGTAGTGTATATGCTGACTTGTTTGCACATTAAAATGAACTACATATTCTTTTTAATGAAGTAATAAACTGATAAGATGAAGTAATAAATTATGATAATGAAGTAATATCATTGATTTGTTTATACAGTTAGGTTTTATTACTAAAATGAAGTAATAATTCATAATAATGAACTAAATCACTGTTAAAATGAAGTAATAATTCATAATAATGAACTAAATCACTGTTAAAATGAAGTAATAATTCATAATAATGAACTAAATCACTGTTAAAATGAATTAATAAAATATTATAATGAAGTAACATCTTTAACTGATTTGTTGTTTGCACATTAAAATATGCCATTAATTCGACTAAATTGTTGTTATAATGAAGTAATAAAACAACTAAATGAACTAAACTGTTGTTATAATGAACTAAATTTGTAGACATAAATTGTTTGTTTTAATTTTCCACTGACAGTAGTTTGCATGTTTTATATCAGTGTCATACCTACCTGACTGTCCATCCCAACTAAAGCCCTATGTAGGACAGATTTTTCCTAAACTTGATGATGCTACTGAGTTCTATAATAAGTATGCACGGCATGTTGGGTTTGACACTCGTAAACATGGATCAAAGAAGGAGGGGGATCTTGTCACATGGTTATATGTTGTGTGCAGTAGAGAAGGTGAGAAGAAAAATAAAATGCAAGGGCATGAGTCAAAACGCAGACGTTCTTCTAGGAAGTGTTTTTGCAAGTCTAAAATTGGGATTAAGTTTTGTAAGGGAATTGGTTATGTTGTCAAACAGTTTGAAGAAAAACATAATCATGATATGGTTGAGGGACGCCATAGGCGATTCATGAGGCTGAATCGCAACATTGATCTAATGCATCAGAAATTTATATTAGATTGTGCAAGTGCAAACATAGGTCCTACGTTGACTTTTAAGTTGCTGAATGAGGTTCTTGGTGGGATGGATTACGTTGGGTGTACGGTTGTAGAAGTTCGAAATTATAGGCGCGACTTGAGAGCATTTACTCGTGGGGCAGATGCACAGATGATACTTAATGAAATGAGCCGAAAGAAGGAGAATTGTCCGGCATTCACTTATGATTTTGAGGTGAACTCCAAAGATAGGCTCACTCGTCTTTTCTGGTGTGATCCCATTGCTAAGAAGAATTTCCATCTCTACGGTGATATAGTATCGTTTGACACAACCTATTCAACTAACAGGTATGAAGTATGTTGTTTATAGTAAAATGATTATTGATGTGATCAACTTGCATATGCATGAAACATTTACTTTAGGTACTAGTAACTGTCAATAATGAATTAATAGTCTACTGGAATGAAGTGAGTGCATAATTATTTAGAATTCTTAGTTGAATGTAGTAAAACTCCGACAAGATGAAGTATTTACCAAACAGAATGAACTAACTTATAATTCATGTACTGCATAACATTTACTGAATCTTTTTGATGAATTGATTTAATGCAGGTACTGCATGATATTTGCACCGTTCACAGGAAAAGACAACCATGGAAGACATGTAACATTTGGTGCAGGCTTATTATCTAAGGAAAATGCCGATTCTTTCTCATGGTTGTTTGAACGTTTTGTCAAATGCATGGGTTCTGCACCAAAATTGATCATTACTGATCAGGATTTGGGAATGAAGGTTGCTGTGGAAAGAGTCCTTGTTGATACAAGACATCGATGGTGCATGTGGCACATCATGTTTAAAGTTGTGGAAAAGTTACCAAAGAGTCAACTTGGCAATGAAGATTTGAAAAAGGAGTTAAATAGTTGTGTTTGGTCTGAGTTGATAGAGCCTGAAGAATTTGAAGAATCCTGGAATAATGTAATGGAAAAATATGGGCTTAAGGACAATGAGTGGTTTACCTCTATGTTTGACTCACGAAAATATTGGGTACGTATCCTCCTTTGGAAACATATTTTCTGTCTGCTGAAGTATATTAGCCATTAAATGAAGTATTTTTATTACTTGATGAACTACAGGTTCCTGCATATTTTAGGGATTTTCCAATGAGTTCACTGATAAAGACCACATCTATATCTGAATCTCAGAACATATTCTTCAAGAGGTACTCCAAGTCTCAATCTAATCTTGTTGAATTTCTTATGTATTACAACAATGCATTGGATGGTCAAAGGAGCAACAATAATAGGCTTGAATACTTGGATTTTAACACAATTCCAACTTTGAAAACAAATTCGGCTCTTGAGAAGCATGCATCAACAATTTACAGTGACAGTGGTTTCAATCTAATTCAGAGTGAGATTGAGGAAGCAGTCGATAATGTCACCATGGTGACAGTGTCAACCGTTGGTGAGAATGAGATTTATGTGTTGAATGATAAGTTCTCAAAGAACTGGACAGTTTCATACTCAATTTCTTGTGATTCATATGCATGTGGTTGTAAGATGTTTGAGAGGCTTGGGCTCGTTTGCAGTCACATATTTTGGATCTTGAGAAACAAAAAATTGAAGTTAGTCCCTGATGAGTTACATGGAGGACGCTGGTTGAAATCTAAATTTGTCAAGCCTGTGCATTTTGGTTTTGATGATAATATTGAGTCATTTATTGTTGTGGATGACACGAAGCAGGAATACAGGGATATGCATGCAGTTTTTTATGATATCACACGGCTTATAGAGGGAGATGGTGATAAAATTCGTGCATTTAGACATATTATGGCTGAAGGGAAAAAAGAAGTACTTGGTGAGGGAAATGTATTGTCTATAAGTGAAAAGAGACAGATGATTGAGGATTTTCATGGCTCAGAAGTCCCTAGTGAAATAGAAGTTCATCCACCTGAT